>NC_142443.1:53556029-53706911 GCF_059453495.1 Arachis ipaensis
AATGACTCATTCCTCTTGGCATTCCATTCATCATTCTCTTGTTCTAGAACTTGCTTAGGGACAAGCAAGCTTTAAGTTTGGTGTTGTGATGCCAGGGCATTTTGGCCAGTTTCACTGACCTTTTCTTTACTGTTTTAGGGTAGTTTCATGCATTTTCTTAGGAAATAAGCAAGTTTTGGGTAGAATTTCACTTACATCTTGATTTAAGCATACATTGAGCACTTTACATGATTTCATGAGAATTTTGCATGAATTAGATGAAAAATTAGATTATGCATGTCTCATGATGTGGATTAGAACTTTGATGCACTGTATTGCTTGATTTCAGGACAAATGAAGCAAGAAAGAGCCACGTTGGCAGCCACGTTAGTCTAACTAATGTGACCACCAACGTGAAATGGGAGCTAGCTTGCAACGTCAATGAGAAAAGTAATCGCCAATAACGTCCTCGAAGCCATCATAGCCCACGTTAAGAGTCACGTTAACTAAGTTAACATGAACTCTAACGTGGAAGAAAGAAAGTGGAGCCAACGTTAGTGACACTCACCTTTGTCACTAACGTTGGGCCAAGCTCATAAGTGGCCACGTTAAGAGCCACGTTAACTCAGTTAACGTGGACTCTAACGTTGGGAAGCAAAAGAGAAGCCAACGTTAGTGACATTCACCTTTGTCACTAACGTTGGCCAAGCCACAATGAGCCACGTTAACTCCCATGTTAACTTAGTTAACGTGGAAGCTAACGTGGAGAAAGCATGTGATCGCCAACGTTAGTGACACTTACCTTTGTCACTAACGTTGGGGTGAACCCACACAAGCCACTATGAGCAACATTAATTCCCACGTTAACTTAGTTAACGTGGAAGCTAACGTAAGAGAGATGATGAGCCAACGTTAGTGACACTCACCTTTGTCACTAACGTTGGAGATGGCTAGCATTACTATGTTAGAAGCCACGTTAACCTAGTTAACGTGGACTCTAACGTGGGAAGTAGGGGCACATTGGAACGTTAGTGACAAAGGTAAGTGTCACTAACGTTCTCGAAGGATTGGCAAGCTTACGTTAAGAGCCACGTTAACTAAGTTAACGTGGACTCTAACGCAGGGGGAAGGAAAGTCTCTCAATGTTATTGGAAAAGGTGAGTCCCAATAACGTGTGCGAAGGACCAAGAGGCAACGCTATTGGTCACGTTAGTGCCACTAACGTTGAAGTTAACGTGGATTATCCCTGGGTGAGGAACGTTAGTGAAAAAGGTGATTGCCACTAACGTTCTCGAACCCACACTCTCACTTAACGTTAACGCCACTAACGTCCTGAGCTAAACACCCTGCCTACTCCACACTTTCTCTCTGCAAGTAAAGCTAAGCCTACTGCGGAAGATAACTGCTTCAAACTCAAGATCCAAAGGCCCATATCCAAGACTTGAAGAACCAACTAGAAGATCAGAAGAGTAGTATATATAGGGGTAGTTTTGAATTAGAAAGAAGTTTTTGGGGGATTGGAAATTGGGAACTACTCTCTGTATAATTTACTTTCTCTGCACTTCTAGTTTTAGTTTTCATGATGTATTCTCCATCTTTGTTTTCCATTTCCAAAGCTATGAACAACTAAACCCCTTTCATTGGGTTAGGGAGCTCTATTGTAATTTGATGGATCAATACTAATTTTCATTACTCTTCTTCTATCTTTTCTCTTTATTTTACTAGAAAGCTTTCAATCTTTATCCAATTGGGTAGTTATCTTGGAAAAGAAGCTATTCATACTTGGATCTCTTCTGAACCTTGGAAGAGGAATGAAGAGATCATGCTAGAAATGCTTTCTCATGTTGGACCAAATTGGATTTGGTTGGGTATGGTGACTATAATCCTACCAACACTTGATTTGGGAATGCATGTGGTATAATCAGTGACCATACTTCATCTCTTCTCATGCGCAATTGACCAAGGAATTGGCTATTGATTAAGATTTGAGAGATTGAATTACCAAGGAATTGGAATTCGATCACTTAAGATTGCCAAGGAGATCAATGAATGCATTGATTGAGGAAGAGATGAAAATGAACTTGATCCGGAGAATGCAACATCTCCTAAGCCCAATGAATCCCCATTTCTGATCTTACCCATTCTCTTTAATTTCTGCAATTTACTTTTATGAGCATCTTCCCCATTCCCATTTAAGATTCTGCAATTTACTTTCTGCCATTTACATTCAGCTCTTTATTTCCAGCAATTTACATTTCTGCTATTTACTTTCCCGCCATTTAATTTCCTGCAACTCTCAAACCAAATTCTGCTTCGCTAAACTAGAACATTCCTCTAATTAAAGTTGCTTGACCAATCAATTCCTGTGGGATTCGACCTCACTCTATTGTGAGCTTTTACTTGACGATAATTCGGTATACTTGCCGAAGGAAAATTGTTGAGAGACAAGTTTCCATGCTATCAAGTTTATGGCGCCGTTGCCGGGGATTGATTTTGTATCAACAAGGATTAAATTGGAGGATAACTAGATTGAGCATCTTTCTTTTGTTTGATTTAAATTTCTGTTTGAGTTAATTACTTTCAGTTTTAGTTATTTTCCTCCCTTCCCCCTACTCCTTTTTCTTAGTTATTTACTATTCAGTTTACTAACCCACTAATTGTTTGATATATTGCATCACTCACACTAACAGTAATTTTAACAAGTGTACTTTCTGCAATTATTTCCTTGCTTGTGCCTTGTTGGTTGTATGACAGGGAAAAGAAGCGGGGCTTCAACTTCCTTTGATTCTGAACCTGAGAGGACCTTCCTTAGATTAAGGAGGGAAGCAAGAGGAAAGAGAGTAGTTGGTGCTGAGGAAGAGGAGGAGTACTTTGAACCAGACATGGATGAGAACATGGAGAACCAACATGAAGAAGAGGCTCACAACCATGGCAGAGAAGGTCTAGCAAATTATGCTGGGCAAGAGAGAAGAGTTCTAGGCTCTTACATCAACCCAAATCCAGAAAACTGTGGGAGTAGCATCCAAAGGCCAACCATACATGCCAACAACTTTGAACTAAAGCCATAGCTCATCACCCTTGTTCAGAACAACTGTTCATTCAGAGGAGGTGTCCAAGAAGACCCCAATCAACATCTAACCACCTTCCTGAGGATATGTGATACTGTGAAGTCTAATGGTGTTCATCCTGACACCTATAGACTACTTCTGTTCCTTTTCTCACTTAAGGACAAGGCATCTAAATGGCTGAAATCCTTCCCAAAGGAGAGTTTAGCAACCTGGGAAGATGTGGTGAACAAATTCTTGGCAAGATTCTATCCTCCTCAACGGATCAACAGGCTGAGAGCTGAGGTGCAAACATTCAGGCAGCAGGATGGTAAGACTCTATATGAAGCATGGAAGAGGTTCAAGGACCTGACAAGAAGGTGCCCACCAGATATGTTCAATGAATGGGTGCAGCTACACATTTTCTATAAAGGCCTTTCTTATGAATCAAAGAAGGCAGTAGACCATTCATCCGGGGGATCTCTGAACAAGAAGAAGATCATTGAGGAGGCCATAGATGTCATTGAAACGGTAGCAGAGAATGACTATTTCTATGCTTCTGAAAGAGGCAACACTAGAGGAGTGATAGAACTAAACAATGTGGATGCACTACTGGCCCAAAACAAGCTTATTACTGATGCGCATAAACTAGTTATGCCACGATTTAGGAAATTGCACGATCAGCAAAATTCCTTCCGGCAAGTGCACCGGTTATCGTCAAGTAAAAACTCACAATAGAGTGAGGTCGAATCCCACAAGGATTGGTTGAATGAGCAATTCAGATTAGAAGTGTGTCTAGTTGAGCGGAATCAAGAATTAGATGAGAATTGCGGAATGTAAAATTGGCGGGAAACGTAAATGACAAGAAATTGAAATGGCGGAATCTTAAATTGCATGAATTAAAGAGCAGAAGCTAAATTGCTGAAATTAAAAGGGAATGGGGGTGATTGCATGAATTGAGTTGCAGAATGTAAAGAGAAAGTGGAAATCGGAGATGGGGAATTCATTGGGTTATAGGAGATATTGAGATCTCCGAATCAAAACATGTTTATCTCTTCCTCAACCAATGCGTTCATTGAATTTTGCTTGGCAATCTTATATGATTGGATCCCAATCCCTTGGCTCACCAATTCTCTCTAAAAACAAACAAATTCCCAATCCCTTGGTTTAAATGTTCATAAGAAGAGATGATGCTCGATCACTGATTATACCACACAGTTTCATGAACCACAATTTGGTAGGATTACATGTCACAATATCCATCCAAACCCCAATCCAATTCACTGTGAGAAAGCTTCTCTAGCATGAATCCTCCATTCCTTTCCCAAGGTTCCGAAGGATTCCAATTATGGGTAGTTTCTTTCCCAAGACAACTACCCAATGAAATTAGATCGAGAAGCTTTCTAGCAAAATTCAAGAGAAAAGATTGAAGAAGAAGATAAACTATTATTGATTCATTGAATTACAATAGAGCTCCCTAACCCAATGAAAGGGGGTTTAGTGAGTCATAGCTCTGAATTCAATTACAAAGGAATGAAAACTAGCAAAATGAAAAGGTCAAAAGTCCCTCCTAACTTAAATTCTATCCTATTTATACACTTTCTATATTGAGCTTCTGTTGTGTTTCTTGGGCTTTGAGGCCTCTCCCTGCTTTCCTTTTGCTTTGGGTTTATGATCCATAATCTTGATGAGGCTGCTGATCCAAATTCTGTAACATTCATTGAGCCAACTTAGTGATAATCAAGTAATGACACATGACTCAACAAATTGAAATTCCAGACTCATCAATCCTTCAGGCCCAATCCCATAAACCATGATATTCAATTGGGTTTCATACCAGAGTAAGTTTAAGTTAATGTTTGTGCTCAAACGCTAACTTAAACTGCAATATTTTTGGCCCAGAAACCTTTTCCAAGAGTGGCGTTTAAGTTGCAGTTTAAGCTTAAACTGCAGCTTAAACGCCAGACACTTCCAGTGATGCCTTTTGTGGAAGTACGTTTAAGCTTCAGTTTAAGGTTAAACTGAAGCTTAAACGTGGAAATGGAAGAAGGCAGCCCTGGAGGGTAACGTAGTCGAACACGTTTAAGCTTCAGTTTAAGGTTAAACTGAAGCTTAAACGTGGAGATAGGAAAGGCAGCCCTGGAGGTCGAACACGTTTAAGCTCCAGTTTAAGGTTAAACTGGAGCTTAAACGTGGGAATAGAGAACGGCAGCCCTGGAGGTCGAACACATTTAAGCTCCAGTTTAAGGTTAAACTGGAGCTTAAACGTGGAAGCGGAGAAAGGTAGCCTTGGAGGTGTCGAACACGTTTAAGCTCCAGTTTAAGGTTAAACTGGAGCTTAAACGTGGAAATGGAGAAAGTAACCCTGGAGGAGAAAACTTGGTCGAACACGTTTAAGCTCCAGTTTAAGGTTAAACTGGAGCTTAAACGTGGAAATGGCTCCCTGGTGCATTTCCCATTTCTGGCGTTTAACTTCCAGTTTAAGGTTAAACTGGAGGTTAAACGCCACTTTCACCCTTTCCTCAGCTTTCATGATTTTGGCCGTTTAAGTTCCAGTTTAAGCTTAAACTGGAACTTAAACTCCACATGTGATATTCAAGCTTCCTTTATTGATTTTTGTTGCTTCCTTGCCTAGCCTCTTCTTTCCTGAAATCATCCAAACAACTGCATCAAAGTCTTGCAAATTTTCATGAGAATTTTCCATTCATAGCATTCAAGTAATATAACTAAAAACTCATGAAATTTGCATAAAAATCATACTGTTTGGATGGTTCATTGCTTTGTTATTCATTTAACCATTCTTGGTTACTTTAAGCTCAAGAAAGTGCATAAAACAACTAAAACTAACAGAAAAATGCTAGTGAAACTCGCCTAAGATGCCTTGGCATCACAACACCAAACTTAATACTTGCTTGTCCCTAAGCAAGTCCTGAGTTATTTGAGAAGAAAGTATGAAACAGAAAGCAATTACATTGGCTATATTAGTAAGCACTTGAAGTTCATCAGAAGTGTTTTATGCAGAAAGTTGCAGCATCACTTTTTCATTCTTATCAGGTAAGATTATCACTTTTTCATTGCATTCATCAAACACTGCTATGGCCTCTTGTTATTCTTATGTCCTTGGCACTTTTCTCTTCTTTGTTTTTCTTTTCTTTTTCTTTGAGCTCCTTTGCTCCTTGTTTGCTTAGTGTCATGTGTTGCACACGCCTTTGGCATTTTCTTTTTCTTATCAGTGCACTACACATATCCACTGCAGGCATTTTAGTTCACATTTCTTCTTGAGACATTGGTGCCCAGCACCTCTTTGTGTGACTAAGTGTTTTGTATTTAGGTTGCTCTTGATAATGGACTTTTGGTTGATAATCCCGGGTTAGTTAACCCAAGTTACCAAGTGTTGAAACACTCCTCAGAACCTATTCATCCAAGCATATCCTTAATACATAAACACCACAGGCATTTGTCTCAGAAGTTCAAACCATTGGTGCCTAGCTTATTTTCTCAATTTTTTTTTTTTTGCTTTTTGGTTGCCCTTTTTCAGTGGCTTTTTCTTCTTCTTTTTCTTTCTTTTTCATGGCCAAAGACATTTATTCATCAAGATCCATAGACAATTTTCAATTTCTACACAAAAAAATGATAATTCTACACTCTATTTCCAGTGATCTGACTAAACAATCAAGCATGCATACCACCACTTAATTCTACTTGATTTGTCACTAATTGAGCCAAGTTACTTTTGTTCAAACTTTTCTTTTATTTTTGGAAACAGAACAAGCATGGCAAGCATTTGTTTAAGAAGGTGAAGTTATATCCAAACATCTAGGCATTCACTTTATTCAAAGAAATAAACAGACAAACATACTAGTAACTTCACATTCCAGAAAGATTCAACAATTACAGTTTAAACTAGAACAAGCATGCTTTTGTTTGCCCTTTTTAAAGAATTGTCAAGGAACAACACCACCTTGTGAAATTTCTTGTTTTCTCTTTGTTGCCAGGAAACAATTTGATTTCTCCTTCTTCTCTTAGTTGTTGCTTCATGTTCTTTCTAAGATCCTTGTTTCCTTTCCTGCAAAGAGTGATGAAGTTGCTTGCTTCTCAAGCACTTGAGTGGTTAGCTCAATTATGTATGGGCAAGTGTCTGAGTCTTAAGTTGGTGTGTGAACACCAAACTTAGTCTCCTACTTACTTCTCTGTTCTTTGAATCCTTGAGTTCTCCTTGGAATAAAGTTGCTGCTAAGGATTTTAAGCATTTCTGTGATTGCTTAGAATGGTTGTTCCTTTCATATAATTCAAAGGTTGTTGTGTTCAGTTGATCTTTATGGTGGAACACCAAACTTAGATTCACACATTCCCCTTTGAATTATTGATCCACGAATTCATTTTTGGTGTGAAACACCAAACTTAATTCTTTGCAATGCACAGAAACTGCTTCACCCTTTTTATTGAAACAAATAAAAGAAACAGCAAAGAGGTATTACCTCAGGTTGGGTTGCCTCCCAACAAGCGCTTCTTTAACGTCATTAGCTTGACGGTTGTCTTCCTCAGTTGAGGTGATATTTAACCTTGTCCTTCTCCTCCACATCTCCCAAGTAATGTTTGAGTCTTTGACCGTTCACAGTGAAGGTTCGTTGTGACTTTTCTTCCATGATTTCTACTTGTCCATATTGGGAGACCTTGGTGACAAGGAATGGTCCAGACCACCTTGATTTTAGCTTCCCTGGAAATAGCTTCAGCCTAGAATTGTATAGCAATACTTTTTGTCCTTCTTCAAATTTCCTTGGGGCTATGTTGCTGTCATGCTTCTTCTTTACTCTTTCTTTGTAAATTTTGGCATTCTCATAAGCTTCAGCTCTGAATTCTTCCAACTGTTGAATTTGCAACATCCTTCTTTCTCCAGCAGCTTTGCTGTCTAGGTTCAAGAGTTTCAAGGCCCAGAATGCCTTGTGCTCCAACTCCAGTGGCAAATGGCAAGCTTTTCCATATACTAGTTGGTAAGGGGACATTCCAATTGGTGTTTTGAAAGCTGTCCTATATGCCCAAAGAGCATCATCTAGCTTAATCGACCAGTCTTTCCTTGAAATTCCCACAGTCTTTTCCAGGATTCTTTTGAGTTCTCTATTAGATATTTCGGCTTGCCCACTTGTCTGTGGATGGTACGGTGTGGCTACCTTGTGTTTGACTCCATATTTTAGAAGCAATGCCTCTAATGGTTTGTTGCAGAAGTGGCTTCCTCCATCTCTGATGATTGCTCTTGGAACCCCAAAACGGCAAAAAATGTGTTTTCTGAGGAAGTTCATGACTACCTTATTATCATTGGTTGGAGTTGCTATTGCTTCAACCCATTTGGAGACATAGTCTACTGCTACAAGAATGTAATTATTTGAATATGAGGTGGGAAAGGGTCCCATGAAATCTATCCCCCATACATCAAACAATTCAAGTTCCAGAATGAATTGTTGTGGCATTTCATTTCTTCTTGGCAGGTTCCCCGCTTTCTGGCATTCATGGCAGTGCTTCACTAGTTCCTTTGCATCTTTGAAGATAGTGGGCCAATAAAAACCACACTGCAACACCTTAGCTACTGTTCTTTCTCTTGCAAAATGTCCTCCATAAGTGGAGCCATGGCAGTCCCATAAGACTTCCCTTCCTTCTTCTTCTGATATGCATCTTCTGAGTATGCCATCCGAACATTTTTTGAACAAGTATGGTTCGTCCCAGATGAAGTATTTGGCATCATTTACCAATTTCTTCCTTTGATGCTTGTTAAATTCCAACGGCAAACTCCCAGTGGCCTTGAAGTTTGCTATGTCTGCAAACCAGGGTGCTTTGTGAATTACCATGAGTTGTTCATCAGGAAAGCACTCATTTATATGTGTGCTTTGTGCGCTTCCTTCTTCACATGGTATCCTTGATAAATGGTCTGCCACCTTGTTCTCTACACCCTTCTTGTCTTTGATTTCAATGTCAAATTCCTGCAACAAAAGAACCCATCTAATAAGTCTTGGTTTGGATTCTTGTTTAGCAAGTAAGTATTTTAAAGCTGAATGATCAGTGAAGACAATGACTTTAGATCCAATGAGATAGGATCTAAATTTGTCAAATGCAAAGACTATTGCCAAGAGTTCTTTTTCAGTGGTTGTGTAATTCCTTTGGTTATCATTCAAGACCTTACTGGCATAATAAATCACATGTACCAAATTGTCTTTCCTTTGTCCTAATACTGCCCCAATAGCAAGGTCTGATGCATCACACATCAGTTCAAAAGGTAAGTTCCAATCAGGTGGGGCAATGATAGGTGCAGAGGAAAGTTTTTGCTTCAAAAGTTCATAGGCTAGCATGCAATTTTTATCAAATACAAAGGGTGTATCAGAGACAAGCAAGTTACTCAAAGGTTTGGCTATTTTAGAAAAGTCTCTAATAAACCTTCTGTAAAAACCAGCGTGTCCCAAAAAACTCCTAACTGCCTTGACATTACTTGGTGGAGGTAATTTTTCGATGAGTTCCACCTTAGCTCTGTCCACCTCAATGCCTCTATTAGAGATTTTGTGGCCAAGGACTATTCCTTCTGTGACCATGAAATGACACTTTTCCCAGTTTAATACTAGGTTGGTCTCTTGGCACCTCTTAAGCACCAAGGCAAGGTGGTGTAGGCAGCTAGGAAAAGAATCTCCAAACACAGAAAAATCATCCATGAAGACCTCAATAAATTTTTCAATCATGTCCGAAAAGATGGACAGCATGCATCTTTGGAAAGTGGCAGGTGCATTGCACAATCCAAAGGGCATGCGTCTATAAGCAAAAACTCCATATGGACAAACAAATGATGTTTTCTCTTGATCTCTAGGATCAACTACTATCTGATTATAGCCTGAGTATCCATCCAGAAAGCAATAGTAAGCATGTCCTGCAAGCCTTTCGAGCATCTGATCCATGAATGGGAGTGGGAAATGATCTTTTCTGGTGGCTTCATTGAGTTTCCTATAGTCTATGCACATCCTCCACCCAGTGACAGTTCTTGTGGGTATGAGTTCGTTCCTCTCATTTGGCACCACAGTTATGCCACCTTTCTTGGGAACTACATGGATGGGACTAACCCATGGGCTATCAGAAATGGGGTAGATTACCCCTGCCTGCCATAACTTCATGACCTCCTTTTGTACCACTTCTTTCATGACGGGATTCAATCTTCTCTGAGCTTGGATGGAGGGTCTAGCATCCTCTTCTAACAAGATTTTATGCATGCATATGGATGAACTTATCCCCTTCAAATCAGCTAGGGTCCATCCAATGGCATCTTGATGAGTTTGTAGCACCTTGATCAATTCTTCTTCCTGTTCTTGACTCAGGGCAGAGCTAATGATAACAGGATGACTCTCATCACTACCCAAGTATGCATACTTGAGATTAGGGGGCAATGCTTTGAGCTCAGGTTTTGGTGCTTCCTTCTCTTTTTTCACTCTCTCTGGCATGCTTGGCATGGTTGTTTCAGCAGCCTTGATGTCACTAACTTCTATGTCCTTGGTGAACTCCTCCTCTGCCACTTCCTTTGTTGTTTCCTCAAAGGTTTCTTGTACTGCAATGTCCACTACATCCACCCTCATGCATTCCCTTAGTGATTCTGATGGATAGCTCATTGCCTTGAATACGTTAAACACCAATTTCTCATCATGTAGTCTAAGAGTGAGTTCACCCTTTTGTACATCTATGATGGCTCCAGCAGTAGCCAGGAAGGGTCTTCCCAGAATTATTGAAGCTTTGGCTTCTTCCTCCATATCTAATACCACAAAATCAGCAGGAAATATAAAATCTCCCACTTTCACCAACAAATCCTCAACTATCCCATGAGGGAATTTAAAAGTTCGATCTGCCAATTGGAGGGCCATTCTTGTTGGTTTGGCTTCCTCAATCTTCATTCTTCTCATCATTGTTAGAGACATCAAATTGATACTGGCCCCTAAGTCACACAAGGCCTTCTCCACCATGACTTCTCCTATGATGCAGGGGATTTGGAAACTGCCTGGATCCTTCAATTTCTGAGGCAATTTGTGCTGAATGATGGCACTGCATTCTTTAGTTAACAACACAGTTTCCTCATTTCTCCAGCTTCTCTTCTTGGTCATTAATTCCTTTAAGAATTTTGCATAGAGTGGCATTTGCTCTATTGCCTCAGCAAACGGAATGTTGATTTGAAGCTTCTTGAAAATCTCCAAGAACCTGGAGAATTGGCCATCCTTTTCACTTTTCATCAAACGTTGAGGATATGGTGCTTTAGGTGTATAAGGCTTCAGGACCTCTTTTTCTTTTTCTTTTGTTGCAGACGGTGTAAAAGATTGTCCTTGTTCCTTGTCCCTCACATTTTCCTTTGCTTCATCCTCTGTGGTTTCCTTTGAGATCTCCTTTAGATTCTTTCCACTTCTGAGGGTTATGGCCTTACATTCTTCCCTTGCAATAGCCTTGGCAGCATGAGAAACGCTTGGCCCAGGGGTTTGCTTAGACAAATACACAATTTGATTTTCTAGCTTCTGGATAGCAGCTCCTTGGTTTTGCAGGTTAGAATTTACTTCTTCCTTAAAGGCTTTCAATTCGGTTATGTCTTGACTCATGGTTGCAAGCATTCCTTCTATCCTGTTTAATTGATCTTGAAATTGTTGGTTCGGATTAGGTTGGGTAGGTTGATTATTTTGGCCATGATATGATGGTTGGGAGTAAGTGTTTTGTGTGGCTTGGTATGATCTTTGGTTGGAGTTTTGGTATGTGGAATTGTTATGTTGGTTGTGGTTGTAAGGTTTGTGGTTTTGTGGTTGGGTTTGTTGGTTCCCCCACCCAAAGTTTGGGTGGTTTTTCCATCCTGGATTGTAAGTGTTGGAATGTGGATCATATGATTGCCTTTGTTGGTTTCCCACATAGTTGGCCTCTTCCCAATCACCTCCTTCAGTGCTTACTTCCTCTTGATCTTGTGTGTGTATTGCAGCCACTTGCTTTGTTTCTAATTTCCTAGTGAGCTCTGCTAGTTGCTTGGCAAACACCTTGTTTTGGGCTAAAATTGTATCAACATGGTTCAGCTCCATGACTCCTTTAGTGTTGTGTCTCTCTGAAGCATAGTAGTACTCATTCTCAGCCACTGTCTCGATCACTTCAATGGCTTCTTCCACAGTCTTTTTCCTGTTCAATGAACCTCCTGATGAATGGTCTACAGCCTTCCTTGATTCATAAGAAAGTCCATCATAGAAAATATGCAATTGCACCCAGTCATGGAACATGTCTGGTGGGCATTTCCTTGTCAAATTCTTGAATCTCTCCCATGCCTCGTAGAGAGTTTCACCATCTTGTTGTCTAAACGTCTGAACCTCAGATCGAAGCCTATTGACCTTTTGTGGGGGGTAGAAACGTGCCAGAAACTTGCTTTCCACCTCATCCCAGGTTGTTAGGCTCCCCCTTGGGAATGATTCCAGCCACTTAGCTGCCTTGTCCCTAAGTGAAAATGGGAACAAAAGCAGTTTATAGGCATCTTCCTGGACTCCATTAGACTTCACAGTGTCGCAAATTCTCAGGAATTTTGTGAGATGTTGGTTTGGATCTTCATTAGCACTCCCACCAAATGAACAATGATTCTCCACAAGTGATATTAGCTGTGGTTTGAGCTCAAAATTGTTGGCCTGAATGGTTGGTTTCTGAATGCTGCTACCACAATTCCCAGAGGTTGGATTTATGTATGAACCAAGAACCCTCCTCTCAGGAATGGCATTGTTTCCATCATCCCTCTCATGGTTGTGAACTTCTCTATCCATGTTGAGATCTAAAGCTTCCTCAAAATTGTCCTCAGATTCTCCTTCAGATTCCTCTTCTCTCAGTATTCTCTTCCCTCTTGCTTCCCTTCTAAGTCTATGAAGGGTCCTCTCTGGTTCGGTATATGGAGGGGTTGATGTCTCTCCTCTCCTACCTGTCATACAAGAACACAGCACAGGCACCAAACAAGTGAAATACTCTTGGTTAATGGAAGAGTATGGTTAGAGCAGTTGAGGAATTAATTCAAATAGTTAGTGAGTCAGTGAGTTAGTTGCTTGAAATTTAAAGCATAAAGAAAGAAAGCATGTAACAGAGTGCAGAAATTGAAATTCAACAAGTAACTTGAACTGAATTAACAAAGCAAGAAAAATGCTCAATCTAGTTAACTTCCAATTTGAGAATTGTCAATCGAAAACCAATCCCCGGCAACGGCGCCATAAACTTGATGCGCATAAACTAGTTATGCCACGATTTAGGAAATTGCACGATCGGCAAAATTCCTTCCGGCAAGTGCACCGGTTATCGTCAAGTAAAAACTCACAATAGAGTGAGGTCGAATCCCACAAGGATTGGTTGAATGAGCAATTCAGATTAGAAGTGTGTCTAGTTGAGCGGAATCATGAATTAGATGAGAATTGCGGAATGTAAAATTGGCGGGAAACGTAAATGACAAGAAATTGAAATGGCGGAATCTTAAATTGCATGAATTAAAGAGCAGAAGCTAAATTGCTGAAATTAAAAGGGAATGGGGGTGATTGCATGAATTGAGTTGCAGAATGTAAAGAGAAAGTGGAAATCGGAGATGGGGAATTCATTGGGTTATAGGAGATATTGAGATCTCCGAATCAAAACATGTTTATCTCTTCCTCAACCAATGCGTTCATTGAATTTTGCTTGGCAATCTTATATGATTGGATCCCAATCCCTTGGCTCACCAATTCTCTCTAAAAACAAACAAATTCCCAATCCCTTGGTTTAAATGTTCATAAGAAGAGATGATGCTCGATCACTGATTATACCACACAGTTTCATGAACCACAATTTGGTAGGATTACATGTCACAATATCCATCCAAACCCCAATCCAATTCACTGTGAGAAAGCTTCTCTAGCATGAATCCTCCATTCCTTTCCCAAGGTTCCGAAGGATTCCAATTATGGGTAGTTTCTTTCCCAAGACAACTACCCAATGGAATTAGATCGAGAAGCTTTCTAGCAAAATTAAAGAGAAAAGATTGAAGAAGAAGATAAACTATTATTGATTCATTGAATTACAATAGAGCTCCCTAACCCAATGAAAGGGGGTTTAGTGAGTCATAGCTCTGAATTCAATTACAAAGGTATGAAAACTAGCAAAATGAAAAGGTCAAAAGTCCCTCCTAACTTAAATTCTATCCTATTTATACACTTTCTATATTGAGCTTCTGTTGTGTTTCTTGGGCTTTGAGGCCTCTCCCTGCTTTCCTTTTGCTTTGGGTTTATGATCCATAATCTTGATGAGGCTGCTGATCCAAATTCTGTAACATTCATTGAGCCAACTTAGTGATAATCAAGTAATGACACATGACTCAACAAATTGAAATTCCAGACTCATCAATCCTTCAGGCCCAATCCCATAAACCATGATATTCAATTGGGTTTCATACCAGAGTAAGTTTAAGTTAATGTTTGTGCTCAAATGCTAACTTAAACTGCAATATTTTTGGCCCAGAAACCTTTTCCAAGAGTGGCGTTTAAGTTGCAGTTTAAGCTTAAACTGCAGCTTAAACGCTAGACACTTCCAGTGATGCCTTTTGTGGAAGCACGTTTAAGCTTCAGTTTAAGGTTAAACTGAAGCTTAAACGTGGAAATGGAAGAAGGCAGCCCTGGAGGGTAACGTAGTCGAACACGTTTAAGCTTCAGTTTAAGGTTAAACTGAAGCTTAAACGTGGAGATAGGAAAGGCAGCCCTGGAGGTCGAACACGTTTAAGCTCCAGTTTAAGGTTAAACTGGAGCTTAAACGTGGGAATAGAGAACGGCAGCCCTGGAGGTCGAACACGTTTAAGCTCCAGTTTAAGGTTAAACTGGAGCTTAAACGTGGAAGCGGAGAAAGGTAGCCCTGGAGGTGTCGAACATGTTTAAGCTCCAGTTTAAGGTTAAACTGGAGCTTAAACGTGGAAATGGAGAAAGTAACCCTGGAGGAGAAAACTTGGTCGAACACGTTTAAGCTCCAGTTTAAGGTTAAACTGGAGCTTAAACGTGGAAATGGCTCCCTGGTGCATTTCCCATTTCTGGCGTTTAACTTCCAGTTTAAGGTTAAACTGGAGGTTAAACGCCACTTTCACCCTTTCCTCAGCTTTCATGATTTTGGCCGTTTAAGTTCCAGTTTAAGCTTAAACTTGAACTTAAACTCCACATGTGATATTCAAGCTTCCTTTATTGATTTTTGTTGCTTCCTTGCCTAGCCTCTTCTTTCCTGAAATCATCCAAACAACTGCATCAAAGTCTTGCAAATTTTCATGAGAATTTTCCATTCATAGCATTCAAGTAATATAACTAAAAACTCATGAAATTTGCATAAAAATCATACTGTTTGGATGGTTCATTGCTTTGTTATTCATTTAACGATTCTTGGTTACTTTAAGCTCAAGAAAATGCATAAAACAACTAAAACTAACAGAAAAATGCTAGTGAAACTCGCCTAAGATGCCTTGGCATCAATTACCAAGCAACTAGCCGACCTCACCAAGAAGATGGAGAGGAACCAAGTAGCAGCAATCACCACCTCATCAACAACCCAAGAGGGGGTAAATGCTGAGGCAGAGGAGGAGCAAGAACAAGCCAACTATATTGGAAACTCACCCAGGCAGACCCATGATCCATACTCAAAAACCTACAACCCTGGTTGGAGAAATCACCCAAACTTTGGGTGGGAAAATCAACAAGATCAAAGCCAAGATTAAAGACGTCACAACCACAACAACAATGTAGCTCACCAATATTCCACACAGAGATCATATCAGCACCACCATAACAACACCTCTCCACATCCATACCAAAACCAAAATGACCCAACTCACCCATCCACTCTCAACTCACCATCATCTGAAGAAAGACTCTCCAAAATTGAGACTCTGCTTGAAGGCATATGCAAAGAGATTCAAGATAATAAGGTATTCAAAGAGGAGGTGCAAGCTAGTATCAAGAACCAGGGGGACACCATCAAGAGGCTGGAATTTCAAGTGGGATACTTATCTGAAAAGATTCCCAAACCTACTGATAGCTTCCCAAGTGACACAGAGAAAAATCCGAGAGGTGAAGCAAAGAAAGTCAGATGGGAAGATTGCAAGATGGTTACTATAAGTAGTAAGGAGGCTGAGGAAAAGCAAAACAAGCCATTAGAACAACTTGGAGAGACATCAGCAGAGAAACGGGAAAAAGAACACCAAGAACCCAAAATTTCACAAAAAGAGCTGACACAGAAGGAGCTGCTGAAACTCTATGCACCGTTTCCCCAATTACTCAATGGTGATGTAGAGAAAAGAATATACTCAAGGTTTCTTGACCTGTTTGCATCCCTCCATGTAAACATACCATTCATCAAGGCCCTCTAACAAATGCCCTCATATATTAAGTATATGAAGGAGCTGCTGACCAGGAAAAGCTCACTCAAGGGAGGACAAACAATATTGATGAATAAGGAGTGCAGTGCTCTCATTCAACCAGAGTTGCCTATAAAAAGGAAGGACCCAGGGAGTTTTCACATTTCCTGTGCCATAGGAGAAACAATGTTTGATAAGGCACTCTGCGATTTGGGAGCAAGCATCAACTTAATGCCTTTATCCCTTATGAAAAGGCTGCAGATCAATGAGATAATACCCACAGATGTAATTATCAGGCTGGTTGACAAAACTCAAAAACAAGCAGTAGGAGTGGTTGAAAATGTGCTGGTGAAGGTGGGAAAATACTTCCTTCCCACAGACTTTGTCATCTTGGACATGGAAGAAAGTCACACTCACCCAATCATATTGGGAAGACCATTCTTAGCTACAGCCAGAGCACTCATAGATGTGGAGCGAGGGGAGCTAATTTTGAAGATCCATGATGAACAACTTAGCTTCAATGTCTTCAAACTCTCACAAGATATAGATCATAATGAGATACTGAGGGAGGAGGCAAGCACTGAAGCACAACCAACACCTCTGGGAAACCACTTGGTTGAAGAACAAGGCAATCAGCAGTTGTCACAGCTCAAGGAAAATAAGGAGGAACCTAAACCACCAGAGTCATATGAGACCAGTAACAAAATTCCCTTAGAAGAGGAGGTCACAAAGAGCAAGGCAACATCAAAAGGGACAAAGAAGAAGGCACCAAGGAGGTGGAGGAACAAGAAGATCCCTACAGAGGACTTTTCTCCGGGAGACAAAGTGATCTCAGCCTATTTCCCAGATATTCCACCTCATCTCTCCACTATCCCATCTCAGCTATCTAAGGTCTTCACCATCAACAGAGTTCTTTCCTTAGAACATGTAGAGATCCTTGATGAAGCCAATGGATATAGGTCTACTGCAAGAGGGGAAGATCTGAAGCATTACCAACCACCATGACAAAGGCAAAACGTCAAGCTAGTGACGCTAAAGAAGCGCTTCATTGGAGGCAACCCATGTTTTACATGCTTTTAAAAGTAGTTAATAATGCAAGGTTCAAGGATTTCAAATCAACTTGACATGGACTTGAATGCATCCTTGTGTGCAACATATAGTGAAGAACAAGTTTGGTGTTCAAGGCACACTAAGAGAACATCAATGTAACCCATATCATGTCACTCTTAGGGGCCTTGAACAAATCATTTACACCACACGGCACCAAACTAAGTTTGGTGTTGCCAATGTTGCACACATGGATGTTGAGTTAGTCAGTTGGTTTGCTCTAATGAATGGCACTTAGTTAGTTAAAACAAAAACTTTAAAAAAGTAGTTATTCTTTTTTTTTTGCCGCCACTTTCCACACATTTTTTTAATCACAATTCTTTTATTTTGTAGGAGAGAAGAAAGGAGTATTGAAGTGGATTGAGTGGACAATTAAATGAGGAGGGTTCGGCCACTTCATGAAGGGAGAATACACATGTGTCTCAAGGGGAAATGAATTGGGAAATGTGCCATGCAACATTGAAAGAATGAGACCCTTGAAGACCGAACCAATCTCCCTCATAAAGATGATGATCCTTGTGCTCATCCCCTGCAGAACCCCATCCGTTCATCATATACCAACCCCATCAATCCACACCTTTCATCCACACACCACTTCCCTACATAAGTGATTCGCACTAAGTACACCCTTAACATTCCAATTTCACTCCACACACTTCTCATTCTCGAAACCAAACACTCTTTCCCCTCATCACACCTTGTCCTAACCAACCGAATTTCTCATCTATCCATACCTTCCACCCTCTTCACACATCAACTCAAACTAATGGCATCATCAAGCTCCAAGAGGCAAAAGAGGAAGGAACCAGTGGAGAGCATTCCTTTTGATGAGAAGAGATTCAAAACTGCATTCCATGAACTCGAATTTGAACGGATAAAGCTCAAGAAGATACTGCCTGAGTTAACGTTCCAAATTGACGAGGATGAGTGCCCACAAATTCGAGAGAAGATTGAACAAAGGGGTTGGCAAGGCTTACGAACCCAGAGGGGAAGAAAAATGCAAACCTCATCAAAGAGTTCTATGCAAACGTGGTCAGAGAAGACAAAACCAAGGCCCCCACCTTCAAAAGTTACGTAAGAGGGAGAGAGGTGGACTTCATCCTAAATGCTATAACAAGAACTCTTCAGCTGAAATCACCACATTTTGATGAGCTTAGTTATCATGCAAGGATAAGTAAGAGCCCTGACAATGATGAACTCGAAGAAATAGTGACTGACATATGTGTCATAGGAGCTGATTGGGAAAGGTATGCGGATAAGAGATCCCGGTTCATCAAGAGGGGAGACCTTAGCCCGGAAGCCAAGGGATGGTTTGAACTCGTGAGGAGGTCTATCCTCCCAGCTGCAAATAATTCAGAGGTCAATATTAATCGAGCGACTATGGTACATTGCCTAGTACAGGGTGGAGAAATCAATGTGCATAAACTCATAGCTGAGGGGATTCAAGAGTCAGCTGAGAAGGTTGATTCGGGTGCCAGGCTTTGGTACCCCAGCACCATTCTCAGATTGTGTACAAAGGCCAAGGTAGTCTTCGAGGATAGCAATCTAGACTGGGTGAACCCTGGGAGGCTAGTTACACTTCAACGTCTGATCTATACTACGCCCGCCCAACAACAAAGAAGACCTCAAATAGGAAAGCAAAAACCAAAAGAAGGAGCCCACCAAGAAGAATCTCATCAGAAAGCACACCAACAAAGAGAATATTATGACCCAACCAACATAAACCTGAATCACATTCATGGAGCCATTGAGGAACTAGCAAGGAGTTATATGGAGGGACAAGAACAACAACTGCATGTTCAAGCTCAAAGGATGGATCGTCAAGAAGAACTCCTTTCTAATTGGATGAATCAACAAGGGGAGTGGCAGAAACAGCAAATGGAACATTATTCCCAGCTTACTCAAGCCATCAATCAAGTGTCTAAAAGGCAAGAGCGTCAAGATAAGCGCCTTCAAGAACTCAACCAACGCCAGCTAGCTCAGACGAAGGCATTCAATGAGTTCAGTGTACTTAATGAAGGACGGAAACTACATAGGGAGGAGTTCAACATAAACACTCAAGCCAAGTTGAACTACATGTCTAGTCATATGCATAATCTATACTATGCCATCCCTACATATGATGAGGTCCAAAAAAATTTTGTGGAACAAGAAGAAAGGAAGGTGAAATAGCAGAAGGAAACACTAAAAAAGAAGATGGAAGATGCTGGTTTTTGGAAGAAGTTGATTGGAAAAGGCAAGGGAAGTGGGAGTACAAGCACTCAAGAGAAACACAAAGAGGACAAGAAAGAGGAAGAGCATGGGCAACCCCATGAGTAAAAGGTGGTGGAGTTCCCTCTTTGTTCCATCTTTTTCAAGCATTAAATAAGGAAAATCATGTATGAAATAGGACATGCTTCCATGATAGTTTAGGATTTTCAATTCTGTTTTTAGTATTCTACTTGCCTAGGTCTATGATTACTAGTCAAGTTGCCTGTTTTCAATTCCATCCTGCTTATTGTGTTGCTTGTCTCCCTTTGAATCAAATAAAAAGAGAATGTTTGTTATCAAAGACCAGAGTGGAGTTCATATTGTGGAGTAAGTTCCTTAGTGTGTGAGGTGGTCATAAGTTAGCTAAGTTGGTTCACCAACAAGGGTGGGAAGACAACTATCTGTCCTGAATCATATGTTTGAAACACACCCCATGAGACTAGCTAAATAACAAGATCCTAATAAGAAAAAGGGGAAAAGAATAATAAGAGTTGAAAAAGAAAGAAAAGTTAATAAAGAATAAGGCTAGGCACCAAGGGTTTGAAACTTGAGAGATGTGTCTGTGGTGCTCCTGTACCAAGGATCTGCTTGGATGAATAAGTTCTTAGGAGTGCTTCATTACTTGGTAACTTGGATTAACTAACCCAAGATTATTAACTGAAAATCCACTATCAAGAGCAACCTTGCTACAGAATATTTAGTAACCCAAAGAGGTGCTGGACACCAAGGTCTCAAGAAAGGAAATAACAAACCATGTGCCTGTGGTGTATATGTATGGGGGAAAGAGACTTAAGGGAGTAAGTCCTTAGGGGTGTCTTAAAACCTAGCACCTTGAACCAACTGGTTTGGGAGTGCTGGCTGAAAGCTTATCTTAAAGAGTCGCCCCCTCACAGAGCACTTAGCCTAAGAACACAAATAAGCCCCGAAAACAATAAAAGGATCAATGAATAAGAGTCTCATAGGGTGCAATCAAGTGAGTATTCCAGGACATGATAAAGGTCTAAAAGCCAGTGAAGGAATGAACCTAAGTTGCTATGCATGAAACCACCATAAAACTAAGGATATGACCTCCACAATAATGACTCATTCCTCTTGGCATTCCATTCATCATTCTCTTGTTCCAGAACTTGCTTAGGGACAAGCAAGCTTTAAGTTTGGTGTTGTGATGCTAGGGCATTTTGGCCAGTTTCACTGACCTTTTCTTTACTGTTTTAGGGTAGTTTCATGCATTTTCTTAGGAAATAAGCAAGTTTTGGGTAGAATTTCACTTACATCTTGATTTAAGCATACATTGAGCACTTTACATGATTTCATGAGAATTTTACATGAATTAGATGACAAATTGGATGATGCATGTCTCATGATGTGGATTAGAACTTTGATGCACTGTATTGCTTGATTTCAGGACAAAGGAAGCAAGAAAGAGCCACGTTGGCAGCCACGTTAGTCTAACTAACGTGACCACCGTGGAATGGGAGCTAGCTTGCAACGTCAATGAGAAAAGTAATCGCCAATAATGTCCTCGAAGCCATCATAGCCCACGTTAAGAGTCACGTTAAATAAGTTAACGTGAACTCTAACGTGGAAGAAAGAAAGTGGAGCCAACATTAGTGACACTCACCTTTGTCACTAACGTTGGGCCAAGCTCATAAGTGGCCACGTTAAGAGCCACGTTAACTCAGTTAACGTGGACTCTAACGTTGGGAAGCAAAAGAGAAGCCAACGTTAGTAACATTCACCTTTGTCACTAACATTGGCCAAGCCACAATGAGCCACGTTAACTCCTACGTTAACTTAGTTAACGTGGAAGCTAACGTGGAGAAAGCATGTGATCGCCAACGTTAGTGACACTTACCTTTGTCACTAATGTTGGGGTGAACCCACACAAGCCACTATGAGCAACGTTAACTCCCACGTTAACTTAGTTAACGTGGAAGCTAACGTAAGAGAGATGATGAGCCAACGTTAGTGACACTCACCTTTGTCACTAATGTTGGAGATGGCTAGCATTACTACGTTAGAAGCCACGTTAACCTAGTTAACGTGGACTCTAACGTGGGAAGTAGGGGCACATTGGAACGTGCCTTCCACCCAATTTCTGGCGTTTTAACGCCAGAATTATTTTTTCCTGGGCTCTTACTGTCCTCAGATGGATTTTGGGTGGTTTGCTCATTTCTTGGCTTCCTGCTGCCTTGAGGTGGGGTATTTAATGTTTTCCCACTTCTTAATTGAACTGCTTGGCATTCTTCTATTATTTGTTTTGACAGCTACTGTTTTGTTTGCTTCAATTGTTCTTCCATATTTATATTAGCCATCCTTGTCTCTTGTAGTCTATCTTTGAATTCGGCTAACAGCTGTGTTAGAAAGTCCAATTGCTGATTGAATTCAGCAGCTTGTTCTACATGACTGAGTTCAGCAGTTACTGTTTTAGCCTCTTCTTTCATGGAAGGGTCACTGCTTAAGTACAGATGCTGATTTCTGGCAACTGTATCAATGAGCTCTTGAGCTTCTTCAATTGTCTTTCTCATGTGGATAGATCCACCAGCTGAGTGATCTAGAGAAATCTGAGCCCTTTCTATAAGCCCATAATAGAAGATGTCTAACTGAACCCACTCTGAAAATATTTCAGAGGGGCATTTTTGTAGCATCTCTCTGTATCTCTCCCAGGCATCATAAAGAGATTCATTATCTCCTTGTTTAAAGCCTTGGATGTCTAGCCTTAGCTGTGTCATCCGTTTTGGAGGAAAGTATTGATTCAGGAATTTTTCTGTCAGCTGTTTCCATGTCCTTATGCTAGCCTTAGGTTGGTTATTTAACCACCTCTTGTCTTGGTCTTTTACAGCAAATGGAAACAGTAATAATCTGTAGACATGCTGATCTACTTCCTTATCATGTACTGTGTCAGCAATTTGTAAAAACTGTGCCAGAAACTCTGTAGGTTCTTCCTGTGGAAGACCGGAATACTAGCAGCTTTGCTGCACCATGATAATGAGCTGAGGATTCAACTCAAAGCTACTGACTCCAATGGAGGGTATGCAGATACTACTCCCATATGAAGCAGTAGAGGGGTTAGCATATGACCCTAGAGTCTTTCTGGACTGTTCATTTCCGCTTAGATCCATGATGGAGAAAGGGAGATGATGTAAAATAGAGAAGAAATATTTTTATTTATTTAATTATTTATTTATTTCGAAAATAAAATAAATTAAAATAAAATAAATAAAAATGGATGAAGATTTTCGAAAAAAATGAGGAGAGAGAAAGTGGTTAGAAAGTTTTGAAAAAGATATAATTTTTTTTTGAAAAGGATTTTAAATTTTGAAATAGAAAAAATCTGAATTTTTAAAATTGATTTTCGAAAAATTACTTTAAAATAGAGGGAAAAGATATTTTTGAATTTAATGCGCAAAGAGAAAAACAATAAAATAACACAAGATCTAAAATTTTTTAAATCTAATGCTCCTTGTTTTCGAAAATTTTGGAGGGAAAACACCAAGGAACACCAAACTTAAAAATTTTAAGATCAAGACACAAGGAAAACTCAAGAACGCCTTGAAGACTCACAAGAACAACAAGAACATGAAGAAGGAATACCAAACTTAAAATTTTTAGAAAACCAAACTAAAATTTTCGAAAATTATAGAAAGATTAACAAGAAAACACCAAACTTAAAGTTTGGCACAAGATCAAGAAAAATTATTTTTGAAAAAGATTTTTAATAAAACCGGTGCCAAATCATCAAGAACATAGACCAATGCTCTAGCCAATTGAGTTGTAAATGTAACACTTGTTTTGAAGAAGTATTTTTAATAACTAAGAAAAAAATATTTTTTTTTTGAAAAAAAAAATTTTTTTTGAAGATAATATAAAAGACTCTGACCCAAAAGACAAAATTTTCCTAATCTAAGCAACAGGATTCACCGTCAGTTGTTCAAACTCAAACAATCCCCGGCAACGGCGCCAAAAACTTGGTGCACGAAATTGTAATGTCAATGTTCACATTACTCTCTTACAACTTCGCACAACTAACCAGCAAGTGCACTGGGTCGTCCAAGTAATACCTTACGTGAGTAAGGGTCGAATCCCACGGAGATTGTTGGTTTGAAGCAAGCTATGGTTATCTTATTATTCTTAGTCAGGATGCCAACAACAGTGTTTTTCAAGTTCAATTGTAAAAAGTGAGAGGGCATAAATATAAATATTTATTGTGCAATGATGGAGAATATGTTGGAGTTTTGGAGATGCTTTGTCTTATGAAATTCTGCTTTCCTCTGTTTTCTGATTCACGCACGCACGTCCTCCTATGGCAAGCTGTGTGTTGGTGGATCACCGTTGTCAATGGCTACCATCCATCCTTCTAGTGAAAAGGGTCCAGGTACGCTGTCACTGCACGACTAATCATCAGCAGGTTCTCAATTGTACCGGAATAGGATTTACTATCCTTTTGTGTCTGTCACTACGCCCAGCACTCGCGAGTTTGAAGCTCGTTACAGTCATTCAATCCCTGAATCCTACTCGGAATACCACAGACAAGGTTTAGACTTTCCGGATTCTCTTGAATGCTGCCATCAATCTAGCTTATACCACGAAGATTCTGATTAAGAGATCCAAGAGATATTCATTCATTCTACGGTGGAACGGAAGTGGTTGTCAGGCACGCGTTCGTGGGGAAATGATGATGATTGTCACGTCCATCACATACATGTTGAAGTGCGAATGGATATCTTAGATAGGAACACGCATGTTTGAATAGAAAATAGAAATACTTGCATTAATTCATCGAGACACAGCAGGGCTCCTCACCCCCAACAATGGAGTTTAGAAACTCATGCTGTCAAAGAGTACAAAGTTTAGATCTAAAAATGTCATGAGATACAAAATAAATCTCTAAAAGTTGTTTAAATACTAAACTAGTAACCTAGGTTTATAGAAAATGAGTAAACTATTATAGATAGTGCAGAAATCCACTTCTGGGGCCCACTTGGTGTGTGCTGGGGCTGAGACTAAAGCTTCTCACGTGTCTGGGCTGTTTTGGGCGTTCAACGCTAGGCTGTAACCTGTTTCTGGCGTTGAACTCCAACTTGTAACGTGTTTCTGGCGCTGGACGCCAGACTGCAACATGGAACTGGCGTTGAACGCCAGTTTACGTCATCTATCCTTGAGCAAAGTATGAACTATTATATATTGCTGGAAAGCCCTGGATGTCTACTTTCCAACGCAATTGGAAGCGCGTCAATTGGACTCCTGTAGCTCCAGAAATTCCATTCTGAGTGCAGAGAGGTCAGGATCCAACAACATCAGCAGTCATTTTTCAGCTTGAATCAGATTTTTGCTCAGCTCCCTCAATTTCAGCCAGAAAATACCTGAAATTACAGAAAAACACACAAACTCATAGTAAAGTCTAGAAATATGAATTTTGCCTAGAAGCTTATGAAAATAAACTAAAAACTAACTAAAACATACTAAAAACTATATAAAATTAACCCCAAAAAGCGTATAAAATATGCGCTCATCAGTCACGTTAGTGCCACTAACGTTGAAGTTAACGTGGATTATCCCTGGGTGAGGAACGTTAGTGAAAAAGGTGATTGCCACTAACGTTCTCGAACCCACACTCTCACTTAACGTTAACGCCACTAACGTCCTGAGCTAAACACCCTGCCTACTCCACACTTTCTCTCTGCAAGTAAAGGTAAGCCCACTGTGGAAGATAACTGCTTCAAATTCAAGATCCAAAGGCCCATATCCAAGACTTGAAGAACCAGCTAGAAGATCAGAAGAGTAATATATATAGGGGTAGTTTTGAATTAGAAAGAAGTTTTTGGGGGATTGGAAATTGGGAACTACTCTCTGTATAATTTACTTTCTCTGCACTTCTAGTTTTAGTTTTCATGATGTATTCTCCATCTTTGTTTTTCATTTCCAGAGCTATAAACAACTAAACCCCTTTCATTGGGTTAGGGAGCTCTGTTGTAATTTGATGGATCAATACTAATTTTCATTACTCTTCTTCTATCTTTTCTATTGATTTTACTAGAAAGCTTTCAATCTTCATCCAATTGGGTAGTTATCTTGGAAAAGAAGCTATTCATACTTGGATCTCTTCTGAACCTTGGAAGAGGAATGAAGAGATCATGCTAGAAATGCTTTCTCATGTTGGACTAAATTGGGTTTGGTTGGGTATGGTGACTATAATCCTACTAACACTTGATTCGGGAATGCATGTGGTATAATCAGTGACCATACTTCATCTCTTCTCATGAGCAATTGACCAAGGAATTGGCTATTCATCAAGATTTGAGAGATTGAATTACCAATGAATTGGAATTCGATCACTTAATATTGCCAAGGAGATCAATGAATGCATTGATTGAGGAAGAGATGAAAATGAACTTGATCCGAAGAATGCATGATGCGGGTGGAAACTGTCTCTCAACAAATTTCCTTCGGCAAGTGTACCGAATTTGTCGTCAAGTAGAAACTCACAATAGAGTGAGGTCGAATCCCACAGGGATTGATTGATCAAGCAACTTTAATTAGAAGAATGTTCTAGTTGAGCGAATCCAGAAATTGGGTTGAGAGTTGCAGAAAATAAAATGGCGGGAATGTAAATAACAGAAAAGTAAATGCTAGAATTAAAGGACTGGAAGTAAATGACTGAAAATAAATTGCAGAATTGTAAATGGGAATGGGGGATTTGCTCATAAAAGTAAATGGCAGAAATTAAAGAGAATGGGTAAGATCAGAGATGGAGAGTTCATTGGGCTTAGGAGATGTTGCAATTCTCCGGATCAAGTTCATTTTCATCTCTTCCTCAATCAATGCACTCATTGATCTCCTTGGCAATCTTAATTGATTGAATTACAATCTTTTCCAACTTTTCAGAACTCTTCAACAATTCAAAGCTACTCCTATATATACTACTTCTCTCAGCTTCTAGTTGGCTCTTCAAGTCTTGGGCCTTTGGATCTTGAGTTTGAAGCAGTTCTCTTCTTCATTTGGGCTTGGCTTTACTTGCAGAGAGAAAATGTGAAGTGGGCAGAGACTTTAGCTCAGGACGTTAGGGGTGTTAACGTTTAGTGAAAATATAAGTTCGAGAACGTTAGTGACAATCAACTTTCTCACTAACGTTACTAAGTAAAAGCCACGTTAACTTCAACGTTAGTGGCATAAACGTTGCCACTAACGTTGCCTCTAAGTCCTTCGCACACGTTATTGAGACTTAACATTTCCAATAACTTTGAAAAGCCCCCTTTGTTCCCACGTTAGAGCCCACGTTAACTTAGTTAACGTGGCTCTTTAACGTGGGCTTGCCATCCTTCGAGAATGTTAGCGACACTCAACATTGTCACTAACGTTCCAAGGTGCTCCTATGTCTCACGTTAGAGTCCACATTAATTAGGTTAACATGGCTTCTAACGTGGCCATGCTTAGCCATCCCCAACGTTAGTGACAATGTTGAGTGTCACTAACGTTGGCCATTCTTTCACTCATCAACGTTAGCTTTCACGTTAACTAAGTTAACGTGGAAGTTAACGTGGCTCCTTGGGGGGTTGTGTGGTTGCTTCCAACGTTAGTGACAATGTTGGGTGTCACTAACGTTGTCGACCACTCTTGCTTCTTACGTTAGCTCCCACGTTAACCAAGTTAATGTGGGAGTTAACGTGGTATGTTTCTCCTAGTCCAACGTTAGTGACAATGTTGAATGTCACTAACGTTGGCGTTTCTCCCCCTTTCTAACGTTAGAGGCCACGTTAACTAAGTTAACGTGGACTCTAACGTGGCCACTTATGAGCATTTTCCAATGTTAGTGACAATGTTAAGTGTCACTAACGTTGGCTCAACTTTCCTTCTCAACGTTAGAGTTCACGTTAACTTAGTTAACGTGACTCTTAACGTGGTCAATGATGGCTTTGAGAGCGTTATTGGCAATCACTTTTCTCATTAACTTTGCAAGTTACCTCCCATTCCTTGCTTCCTTTGGTCTTGAAATCAAGCAATAGAGCGCATCAAAGTTCTAGTCCAAGTCATGGGCAATGCAACATACAATTTGTCACTAAACTTATGCAAAATCCTCATGAAATAATGTAAAATGCACAATGTATTCTTGAATCAAGGTGTAAGTGAATATCTATCCAAAACTAGCTTATTTCCTAAGGAAATGCATGAAACTAACCTAAAAACAGTAAAGAAAAGGTCAGTGAAACTGGCCAAGATGCCCTGGCATCACAACACTAAACTTAAAGCTTTCTTGTCCCTAAGCAAGTACTGGAACAAGAGAATGATGAATGGAATGCCAAGAGCAATGAGTCATTCTTGTGGAAGTCATATCACTGATTTTATGGTGGTTTCATGCATAGCAACTTAGGTTCATTCTTGGCTTTCAGACCTTTATCATGTTTTAAAACATTCACTTTGCTTACATCCCATGAGACTTTTATTCATTGATCCCTTTATTGTCATTTCAGAGCTTATTGGTGTTCTTAGGCTAAGTGCTCTGCAAGGGGGCAACTTTTTAAGATAAGCTTTCAGTCAACACTCCTGAACCAGTTGGTTCAAGGTGCTAGGTATTGAAGCACCCCTAAGGACTTACTCCCTCAAGTCTCTCCCCCATACATACACACCACAGGCATATAGTTCATTTATTTTCCTTCTTGAGACCTTGGTGTCCAGCACCTCTTTGGGTTACTAAATGCTCTGTGGTGAGGGTTACTCTTGATAATGGACTTTCAGCTGATAATCCCGGGTTAGTTAACCCATGTTACCAGGTGATAAAGCACCCCTAAGAGCTTATTCATCCAAGTAGATCCCTCACACAGGAACACCACAGACACATATCTTAAGATCAAAACCATTGGTGCCTAGCCTTATTGCTTACTCTTTTTCTTTTGTTTTTCCACTTTCATTATTCTTTTCTCTTTCTCTTATTAGGATCTTGTCATATACTTAGTCTCATGAGTATATTCAAAGCAAAGTATTCAAGCCAGATAGTTGTCATCCCACCTTATGGTTGAACTAACTTAGCTAACTTATGATCATACCACAAACTCATGAATATACTCCATAGTGTGAACTCCACTCTGGTCTTTTGAAACATAAACATTCTCTCTTCATTTGATTAAAAGGGACAAGCATACAAGTAAGTAAAGTAAGGATGCAGTGACATAAAGACTAGTGCATATAGACCTATTTAGAACTTAAAAGACAGAATTTAAAAAGGGTTCAACTACGAGTAACTACAAATCAAAAGTGCATTCGGACTTCCAACTTTCAACAATTCTGAGTACAATGGAATTAAGTAACAATACAACCTTCGGGTGATGATTTCTGGTTGCCTTCTCTCTTTGTCATCATCCTAGTTTTTGCTGCCTCGCTTCTTTGGGTGGAGGTGCACCATTTCCTCATAAGATTCCTGCAAGGTTACTGGAAGTTGCTTGTTCCCAAAGCACTTGAGACATAGTTAGGTTGCATGTATGCTGGTGCTTTTTTAACTCAATTTGGTGTGTGAACACCAAACTTAGTTCCTTGCCCAGTGCAAACATTGCACGTATGCAGAGAACCCCATATCTTGTTGTCAACAAAGCAATGATCACTTATAGTCTAACTACATCTAAGTGGTTTCTCTTGATTGGATGGAGCTAGCAATGTTCTTTTGGAGTGGAGTGTAATTCTAACCAATGTCCTTTGGTGGAACACCAAACTTAGAATTACACCATCACTCTTGGATTATTCTGGTGTGGAACACCAAACTTAGCTCCTTACAATATAGGGGAAATGACTTGTGATTTTTTTATTGAAATAAAGATGAAAGTGAAACTACCTGAGGTTGGGTTGCCTCCCAACAGAGCACTCTTTTATCGTCGCTAGCTCGACGAGTCCTTAATTACTTGAGATGGTACTTTACTCTGGGGTTTTCCCCCATGTTGCCCAGATAATGCTTGAGTCTTTGTCCATTCACTATAAAAGTCCTCTCTGAACCTTCATCCGTGATTTCGATGTGGCCATATGGTGATACTTTCGTAACCATGAAAGGTCCGGACCACCTTGACTTGAGTTTTCCGGGAACAGCCTTAATTTAGAATTGTAAAGGAGTACTCGCTACCCCTTTTTGAAACTCCTGGGCACAAGATGCATGTCATTTTTTCTCTTTGCCTTTTCTTTATACATCTTAGTGTTTTCATAGGCTTGTGACCTGAATTCCTCCATCTCTTGCAGCTGCAAGATCCTTTTTGCACCAGCAGCAATGCTGTAAAAATTTAGTATCTTGATAGCCCAGAGAGCTTTGTGTTCCAGCTCCAGTGGTAAATGACAAGCCTTCACATAGACCAGTTGATATGGAGACATTCCAAGTGGAGTTTTGAATGCTGTTCTGTATGCCCAAAGAGCATCATCCAGCTTCTTCGACCAATCCTTTCTAGATGCACCCACAGTCTTTTCCAGGATCCTCTTCAGCTCTCTGTTGGATATCTCAGTTTGCCCACTTGTTTGAGGATGGTAAGGTGTGGCTACTTTGTGTTTTACCCCATATCGTAGGAGGAGAGCTTCTAGTGGTTTGTTATAAAAGTGGCTCCCTCCATCACTGATGAGGGCTCTTGGGACTCCAAACCGGCTAAAGATATTCTTCCTGAGGAAGTTCATGACTACCTTGTTATCATTAGTTGGGGTTGCAATAGCCTCTACCCACTTGGAAACATAATCCACTACTACCAGGATGTACTTGTTTGCATATGAGGTTGGGAATGGTCCCATGAAATCTATTCCCCACACATCAAACAGTTCCAGTTCCAAGATGAAATTTTGTGGCATGGCGTTTCTTTTGGGCAGGTTTCCAGATCTTTGGCATTCATTGCAGCTTTTTACTAGTTCCTTGGCATCCTTGAAAAGGGTGGCCAAAAGAATCCGCTTTGTAACACCTTTGCTGCAGTTCTGTCCCCTCCAAAGTGCCCGCCATAACATGAACCGTGGCAATTCCACAGGACTTCTCTTCCTTCTTCTTCTGAAACACATCTTCTAAGGATTCCATCTGAACATTTCTTGAAGAGATATGGCTCGTCCCAGACAAAATATTTTGCATCATTCATGAGCTTCCTTTTTTGATGTTTATTGATCCCTGGGGGTAATGCCCCAGTTGCCTTGAAATTTGCAATATCTGCAAACCATGGTGCTTTGTGAACTGTCATCAACTGCTCATCAAGGAAGAGCTCGTTCACATTTGTATCATTTCCTCCACCTTGATCATGAGGGATTCTGGATAGGTGATCTGCCACCTTGTTCTCCACTCCTTTCTTGTCTCTGATTTCAATATCAAATTCCTGCAACAGTAAGATCCACCTTATTAGTCTTGGCTTTGATTCTTGCTTGGCAAACAAATATTTAAGTGCTGTGTGATCTATAAAGACAATCACTTTAGCACCAATAAGGTATGATCTAAATTTGTCAAATGCAAAAACTATTGCTAGCAACTCCTTTTCAGTAGTGGTATAATTTCTTTGAGTTTCATTAAGGACTTTGCTAGCATAGTATATCACATGAACTAAGTTATCTTTCCTTTGTCCTAACACTGCCCCAACTGCAAAATCAGATGCATCACACATCAATTCAAATGGTAGGTTCCAATCAGGTGGGGAAATGATAGGAGCAGAGGATAACGTCATTTTCAAATGTGCAAATGCTAGCATGCATGTTTCATCAAAGATAAATGGTGTATCAGATACAAGGAGATTGCTTAAGGGCTTGGCTATCTTTGAAAAATCTTTAATGAACCTTCTGCAAAAACCAGCATGCCCTAAAAAACTCCTAATTGCCTTTACATCACTGGGTGGGGGTAGTTTTTCAATAAGTTCTACTTTAGCTCTATCAACCTCAATGCCTTGGTGAGAGACGTTGTGACCAAGGACTATTCCTCCTGTCACCATGAAGTGGCATTTTTCCCAGTTTAAGACCAAATTGGTCTCTTGGCATCTTTTCAATACCAAGGCGAGGTGATGTAGGCAACTAGGAAAGGAATCTCCGAATATCAAGAAATCATCCATAAAACTTCAATGAATTTTTCTATCATATCTGAAAAGATAGAAAGCATGCAGCGTTGGAAAGTTGCAGGTGCATTACATAGCCCAAATGGCATTCGCCTATAGGCAAACACTCCATACGGACAAGTAAATGAGGTTTTCTCTTGGTCTCTGGGATCAACCACTATTTGGTTATATCCTGAATAACCGTCGAAAAAACAATAATATGCGTGCCTTGCAAGTCTTTCCAACATCTGATCCATGAATGGAAGGGGAAAATGGTCTTTTCGTGTAGCCTCATTGAGTTTTCTGTAGTCTATGCACATCCGCCATCCTGTGACGGTCCTTGTAGGTATGAGTTCGTTCTTCTCATTGGTAACCACAGTGATTCCTCCCTTCTTGGGCACAACATGTATGGGGCTAACCCAAGGGCTGTCCGAAATTGGGTATATGACCCCTCCTTGCCAAAGCTTCATAACCTCTTTCTGTACCACTTCCTTCATGATTGGGTTCAGCCTTCTTTGGGATTGAATGGATGGCTTAGCATCATCTTTCAACAGTATTTTATGCATGCATATGGCTGAACTGATTCCCTTCAAGTCAGCAAGGGTCCATCCAATGGCATCCTTTTGCTCCCGCAGCACCTTGAGTAGCTCGTCCTCTTGATCTTGACTGAGGGATGAATTTATGATCACTGGGTAGTTTTCATTTTCTCCTAGATATGCATATTTGAGAGTGGGTGGCAGTGCTTTGAGTTCAAGTTTGGGTGCTTCTGACTTTTCGTTCTCTTCCTTTGGTGCATCTGGTATATGTATGTCTGCTGTGGCCACCTCTTCACTTGATTCAGATTCTTCCTCCACCAATCTCTCGTCCTCTTCAGGTTCTTCTTCTTCAAAATTCTCCTGCACTTCATCCTCAAGTGCATCTAACCTCATGCATTCCCCCAATTGTTCTGGTGGGTAACTCATGGCCTTGAACACATTGAATGTCATCTTTTCATTATATAATCTCAGGGTGAGGTCACCCTTCTGAACATCAATGACAGCTCCAGCAGTGGCCAAGAATGGCCTTCCCAAGATGATGGAGGTCTTGGCGTCCTCCTGCATGTCCAACACCACAAAATCTGCTGGAAATATGAAATCTCCCACTTTTACCAGCAGATCCTCTACTATCCCGTGAGGGAATTTGAACGATCGGTCTGCCAGTTGTAGGGCTATTTTTGTTGGTTTAGCCTCCTCAATTTTCATCTTTCTCATCATAGCTACTGACATCAAATTGATGCTGGCCCCTAAGTCACAAAGAGCCTTCTCTACTGTGATTTCTCCTATAATACAAGGGATCTGAAAACTCCCAGGATCCTTCAGTTTCTGGGGTAGTTTATGCTGAATGATAGCACTACACTCTTCGGTTAGTATCACAGTCTCATTGTTCTTCCAGCTTCTCTTCTTAGTCATTAGCTCCTTCAAAAACTTGGCATAGAGTGGCATTTGTTCTATGGCTTCAGCAAAGGGTATGTTGATTTGTAGTTTCTTGAAGATTTCTAAAAATCTCAAGAACTGGTTGTCATCTTCTTTTTTCTTCAATAGCTGGGGATATGGAGCTCTTGAGATGTTCAGTTGTGGCATCCCTTTTTGTTTCTGCGGACTTGGCGTGGGAGGTTGAACTCCATCTTGCTCTTCTCCCTTTTCATTTGAGCCTTCTTCTTGTGGTTTTTGGGGCAGTTCCTTCAGTTCCTTCCCACTCCTAAGTGTGATAGCTTGACACTCCTCCCTTTTGCTTGAATTGGCATCATAGCAAAGGTTGTGGTTAGGAAGCTGCTTAAATAGATAGCTGATTTGTGTCTCTAGTTTCTTGATGGCAGTATTTTGATTCTGCATGTTTGACTGCACTTCCTCTCTGAATGCTTTACTGTTTCGAATGTCTTTGCATACTCCTTCAATTAAGGTTTCGATCTTAGAGAGCTTGTCATCAATTGATGGGTGATTCGGAGTAGATGTGCTGTTTTGGTTTTGATAAGCGTGTGGAGAAGTGTTGTTGTGGGGGTGTTGAGATGTCCTCTGTGTGAATTGCTGGTGAGCTGCATTGTTGTTGGAGTTGTAACGTCTCTGGTCTTGTTTTTGATCTTGCTCACTTCCCCACCCAAAGTTTGGGTGGTTTCTCCACCCAGGGTTGTAGGTTTTGGAGTATGGATCATAGTTTTTCCTTGGTGAATTCCCAATGTAGTTGGCTTACTCCTGACTATCCTCTGCTTCTTCATTCACTCCTTCTTGGGTTGTTGATGAAGTTGAGATTGCTACTACTTGGTTCCTCTCCATCTTCTTGGTGAGGTCAGCCAGCTGCTGGGTAATGAGCTTGTTTTGGGCCAACAGAGCATCTACATTGTTTAGCTCCATTACTCCTCTTGTGTTTCCTTTTTCGGAAGCATAGAAGTAGTCGTTCTCTGCTACTGTTTCAATAACATCTATGGCTTCCTCAATAGTCTTCTTCTTGTTCAAAGATCCTCCGGATGAATGGTCTACAGCCTTCTTTGACTCATAAGAGAGCCCTTCATAGAAAATGTGCAGCTGCACCCATTCGTTGAACATATCTGGTGGGCACCTCCTTGTTAGATCTTTAAACCTCTCCCATGCTTCATATAGAGTCTCACCATCTTGTTGCCTGAAAGTTTGGACCTTAGCTCTCAGCCTATTGATTCGTTGAGGAGGGTAAAATCTTGCTAAGAATTTGTTCACCACGTCTTCCCAAGTTGTCAAGCTTTCCCTTGGGAAAGATTCCAGCCACTTGGCTGCTTTGTCCCTAAGTGAGAATGGAAACAAGAGCAGTCTATAGGTGTCAGGATGAACACCATTAAACTTCACTATGTTACATATTCTCAGGAAGGTGGTCAAATGTTGATTGGGGTCTTCTTGAACACCTCCTCCAAACGAACAGTTGTTCTGAACAAGGGTGATGAGCTGTGGTTTAAGTTCAAAGTTGTTGGCATGGATTGTTGGCTTTTGGATGCTACTTCCACAATTGCCTGGGTTTGGATTGATGTAAGAGCCCAAAACTCTTCTATCCTCCCCAGCATGATTCGCTCTACCTCCTCCCCCATGGTTGTGATCCTCTTCTTCATGATGGTTTTCCATGTTGTCTTCCATGTTTGGTTCAAAGAATTCCTTTTCTTCCTCAGCACCAACCACTTTCTTTCCTCTTGCCTCCCTCCTTAATCTAAGGAAGGTCCTCTCAGGTTCAGAATCGAAGGAAGTTGAAGCCCCGCTTCTTCTCCCTGTCATACAACCATCAAGTGTAAGCAAGAAAAGATAGGTGCAGAGAGTATTTTTTTTTTTTGTCAGAATTACAGTTAGTTGTGGGTGATGCAATATATCAAACAGTTAGTGGGTTAGCAAACAGAATTGAAAATAACAAAGAAAAACAAAAGAGTAGAGGGGGAAGGGAAGAAGTTTAACTAAAACAGAATGTAAATCACTCAAACAAAAAATGAAATTCACAAAGTAAAAATGCTCAATCTAGTGATCTTCCAATTTAATCATTGTTGATGTACAATCAATCCCCGGCAATGGCGCCATAAACTTGATGCGGGTGGAAACTGTCTCTCAACAAATTTTCTTCGGCAAGTGTACCGAATTTGTCGTCAAGTAAAAACTCACAATAGAGTGAGGTCGAATCCCACAGGGATTGATTGATCAAGCAACTTTAATTACAAGAATGTTCTACTTGAGCGAATCTAGAATTTGAGTTGAGAGTTGTAGAAAATAAAATGGTGGGAATGTAAATAACAGAAAAGTAAATGCTAGAATTAAAGGACTGGAAGTAAATGACTGAAAATATATTACAGAATTGTAAATGGAAATGGGGGATTTGCTCATAAAAGTAAATGGTTGAAATTAAAGAGAATAGGTAAGATCAGAGATGGGGAGTTCATTGGGCTTAGGAGATGTTGCAATTCTCCGGATCAAATTCATTTTCATCTCTTCCTCAATCAATGCACTCATTGATCTCCTTGGCAATCTTAATTGATTGAATTACAATTTCTTGCAATTTAATCTCTCAAATCTTGATCAATAGCCAATTCCTTGGTCAATTGCTCATGAGAAGAGATGAAGTATGGTCACTGATTATACCACATGCATTTCCCAAATCAAGTATTGAGAGGGTTATGGTCACATACCAATCCAAACCCAATTTGGTCCAGCATAAGAAAGCATTTCTAGCTTGATCTCTTCATTCCTCTTTCAAGGTTCAGAAGAGATCCAAGTTTGAATAGCTTCTTTTCCAAGATAACTACTCAATTGGATGAAGATCGAAAGCTTTCAAGTAAAATCAAGAGAAAAGATAGAAGAAGAATAATGAAAATTAGTATTGATCCATCAAATTACAACAGAGCTCCCTAACCCAATGAAAGGGGTTTAGTTGTTCATAGCTCTAGAAAATGAAAACAAATATGGAGAATACATCATAACACTAGAATTTGCAGAGAAGGTAAAATACAGAGAGTAGTTCTCTTTTCCAACTTTTCAGAACTCTTCAACAATTCAAAGCTACTCCTATATATACTACTTCTCTCAGCTTCTAGTTGGCTCTTCAAGTCTTGGGCCTTTGGATCTTGAGTTTGAAGCAGTTCTCTTCTTCATTTGGGCTTGGCTTTACTTGTAGAGAGAAAATGTGAAGTGGGTAGAGACTTTAGCTCAGGACGTTAGGGGTGTTAACGTTTAGTGAAAATATAAGTTCGAGAACGTTAGTGACAATCAACTTTCTCACTAACGTTACTAAGTAAAAGCCACGTTAACTTCAACGTTAGTGGCATAAACGTTGCCACTAACGTTGCCTCTAAGTCCTTCGCACACGTTATTGAGACTTAACATTTCCAATAACTTTGAAAAGCCCCCTTTGTTCCCACGTTAGAGCCCACGTTAACTTAGTTAACGTGGCTCTTTAACGTGGGCTTGCCATCCTTCGAGAATGTTAGTGACACTCAACATTGTCACTAACGTTCCAAGGTGCCCCTATATCTCACGTTAGAGTCCACGTTAATTAGGTTAACGTGGCTTCTAACGTGGCCATGCTTAGCCATCCCCAACGTTAGTGACAATGTTGAGTGTCACTAACGTTGGCCATTCTTTCACTCATCAACGTTAGCTTCCACGTTAACTTACACGTTAACTAAGTTAACGTGGAAGTTAGCTTCCACGTTAACTAAGTTAACGTGGAAGTTAACGTGGCTCCTTGGGGGGTTGTGTGGTTGCTTCCAACGTTAGTGACAATGTTGGGTGTCACTAACGTTGTCGACCACTCTTGCTTCTTACGTTAGCTCCCACGTTAACCAAGTTAACGTGGGAGTTAACGTGGTATGTTTCTCCTTAGGCCAACGTTAGTGACAATGTTGAATGTCACTAACGTTGGCGTTTCTCCCCTTTTTTAACGTTAGAGGCCATGTTAACTAAGTTAACGTGGACTCTAACATGGCCACTTATGAGCATTTGCCAACGTTAGTGACAATGTTAAGTGTCCCTAACATTGGCTCAACTTCCCTTCTCCACGTTAGAGTTCACGTTAACTTAGTTAACGTGACTCTTAACGTGGTCAATGATGGCTTTGAGAGCGTTATTGGCAATCACTTTTCTCATTAACTTTGCAAGTTACCTCCCATTCCTTGCTTCCTTTGGTCCTGAAATCAAGCAATAGAGCGCATCAAAGTTCTAGTCCAAGTCATGGGCAATGCAACATACAATTTGTCACTAAACTTATGCAAAATCTTCATGAAATAATGTAAAATGCACAATGTATGCTTGAATCAAGGTGTAAGTGAATATCTACCCAAAACTAGCTTTTTTCCTAAGGAAATGCATGAAACTAACCTAAAAACAGTAAAGAAAAGGTCAGTGAAACTGGCCAAGATGCCCTGGCATCAATGCAACATCTCCTAAGCCCAATGAATCCCCATTTCTGATCTTACCCATTCTCCTTAATTTCTGCAATTTACTTTTATGAGCATCTTCCCCATTCCCATTTAAGATTCTGCAATTTACTTTCCGTCATTTACATTCAGCTCTTTATTTCCAGTAATTTACATTTTCTGCTATTTACTTTCCCGCCATTTAATTTCCTGCAACTCTCAAACCAAATTCTGCTTCGCTCAACTAGAACATTCCTCTAATTAAAGTTGCTTGACCAATCAATCCCTATGGGATTCGACCTCACTCTATTGTGAGTTTTTACTTGACGACAATTCGGTATACTTGCCAAAGGAAAATTGTTGAGAGACAAGTTTCCATTCTATCATGCGTACGCATAGAGGTGTGCGTACACACAGGGAGTAAAAATTTCCATTCTGTTCATACGCACGATGCGTGAAAATGTCCTCAACAGAATGCACCTTCCAACATGTGCGTGCACACAAGGTTGTGCGTGCGCACAGCTTGCAAAACTTCGTTGGTTGTGTGTACGCTCAGAGTGTGCTAGCACTCCCAACAGCAGCCATATCCCCTTGTGTGCGTGTGCACAAGGCTGTGCGTGTTGCACACTGTCAAAAATACACAGTGTGTGACAAACCAGAAATCACAAATTCTGCAGCATTCACAGAATTTAGATTTCAGACACCAACTTGCAACGATCATATCTTTCTATACAACATTTGGATATGATAAAAAATTCATCCCATTTCACAAACTGTAGCTCAAGATATGATCCGATAAAGTTCATCAAAAATCCAGTTTTACAAAAGTTCACTAATTTCTCAATTTACCAAAATTTTCAACCAAAACCACATCAACTTCAACTCACATCAGTTCTTACCATGTGTCTCACATTCCACCACCCATATTATAAAATTCTCAAACCCGATTATCAATTATATCGCTTTAAACCATTTTTCACATAACAAACTCATCAATCATCATTCTATTACCACTAATCATGAGAAATCAACTTCAAGTTCAACATCCAACATCATTTATCAACATCAATACCAACTTCCATCAAAATAACCCAAAATCATCAAATCATCATACATCATCATTCAACAAATTCAACAACCAATTTAATTCAATCCTATCCTATGGGTCACTAGCCTAAGTGTCCAGAAATATTATATATTACATAGAGAAAACCGAAACCATACCTTGGCCAATTCCCAATATGCACTAAATCACCAAATTGACTCCACCAAGTTTCCACAAGCTCTCTCAAACTCAATCAAGCTAGCAAGTCCACTTTCAAGTTATTCAAGTCACCAACATTCTCCATACAACACCAATTCAAGCTATATACACATAATTCATAACTAAATCAACCTAGGATTACATCAAAATTGCAATTTCACAAGGGTTCAGAATAAACTCACCTTATTCAAGATTGATTGGGTTAAACCTGATGCGTGCATAAACTTGTTATGCTACGATTTAGGAAATTGCACGATCGGCAAAATTCCTTCCGGCAAGTGCACCGGTTATCGTCAAGTAAAAACTCACAATAGAGTGAGGTCGAATCCCACAAGGATTGGTTGAGTGAGCAATTCGGATTAGAAGTGTGTTCTAGTTGAGCGGAATCAAGATTTAGATGAGAATTGCGGAATGTAAAATTGGCGGGAAAAGTAAATGACAAGAAATTGAAATGGCGGAATCTTAAATTGCATGAATTAAAGAGCAGAAGCTAAATTGCTGAAATTAAAAGGGAATGGGGGTGATTGCATGAATTGAGTTGCAGAATGTAAAGAGAAAGTGGAAATCAAAAATGGGGAATTCATTGGGTGTTAGGAGATATTGAGATCTCCGAATCAAAACATGTTTATCTCTTCCTCAACCAATGCGTTCATTGAATTTTGCTTGGCAATCTAATATGATTGGATTCCAATCCCTTGGCTCACCAATTCTCTCTAAAAACAAACAAATTCCCAATCCCTTGGTTTAAATGTTCATAAGAAGAGATGATGCTCGATCACTGATTATACCACACAGTTTCATGAACCACAATTTGGTAGGATTACATGTCACAATATCCATCCAAACCCCAATCCAATTCACTGTGAGAAAGCTTCTCTAGCATGAATCCTCCATTCCTTTCCCAAGGTTCCGAAGGATTCCAATTATGGGTAGTTTCTTTCCCAAGACAACTACCCAATGGAATTAGATCGAGAAGCTTTCTAACAAAATTCAAGAGAAAAGATTGAAGAAGAAGATAAACTATTATTGATTCATTGAATTACAATAGAGCTCCCTAACCCAATGAAAGGGGTTTAGTGAGTCATAGCTCTGAATTCAACTACAAAGATATGAAAACTAGCTAAATGAAAAGGTAAAAGTTTCAGTGCCCATCTAACTTAAATTCTATCCTATTTATACACTTTCTATATTGAGCTTCTGTTGTGTTTCTTGGGCTTTGAGGCTTCTCCCTGCTTTCCTTTTGCCTTGGGTTTATGATCCATAATCTTGATGAGGCTGTTGATCCAAATTCTATAACATTCATTGAGCCAACTTAGTGATAATCAAATAATGACACATGACTCAATAAATTGAAATTTCAGACTCATCAATCCTTCAGGCCCAATCCCATAAACCATGATATTCAATTGGGTTTCATACCAGAGTAAGTTTAAGTTAATGTTTGTGCTCAAATACTAACTTAAACCGCAATATTTTTGGCCCAGAAACCTTTTCCAAGAGTGGCGTTTAAGTTGCAGTTTAAGCTTAAACTGCAGCTTAAACGCCAGACACTTCCAGTGATGCCTTTTGTGGAAGCACGTTTAAGCTTCAGTTTAAGGTTAAACTGAAGCTTAAACGTGGAAATGGAAGAAGGCAGCCCTGGAGGGTAATATAGTCGAACACGTTTAAGCTTCAGTTTAAGGTTAAACTGAAGCTTAAACGTGGAAATAGAAAAGGCAGCCCTGGAGGTCGAACACGTTTAAGCTCCAGTTTAAGGTTAAACTGGAGCTTAAACGTGGAAATGGAAGAAGGCATCCTGGAGGTCGAACACGTTTAAGCTCCAGTTTAAGGTTAAACTGGAGCTTAAACGTGGAAGCTGAGAAAGGTAGCCCTGGAGGTCGAACACGTTTAAGCTCCAGTTTAAGGTTAAACTGGAGCTTAAACGTGGAAGCTTAGAAGGTAGCCCTGGAGGTGTCGAACACGTTTAAGCTCCAGTTTAAGGTTAAACTGGAGCTTAAACGTGGAAATGGAGAAAGCAACCCTGGAGGAGAAACTTGGTCGAACACGTTTAAGCTCCAGTTTAAGGTCAAACTGGAGCTTAAACGTGGAAATGGCTCCCTGGTGCTTTTCCCCTTTCTGGCGTTTAACCTCCAGTTTAAGGTTAAACTGGAGGTTAAACGTGGAAATGCTTCTTTGGTTAGACTTTCATTCTGGCGTTTAACCTCCAGTTTAAGGTTAAACTGGAGGTTAAACTTCAATTCCAGCATTTCTTAGCCTTCCTGATTCTGGCGTTTAAGCTCCAGTTTAGGCTTAAACTGGAACTTAAACTCCACATGTGATATTCAAGCTTCCTTTATTGATTTTGTTGCTTCCTTGCTTAGCCTCTTCTTCCCTGAAATCATCCAAACAATTGCATCAAAGTCTTGCAAAATTTCATGAGAAATCTTCCATTCATAGCATTCAAGTAATATAACTAAAACTCATGGATTTTGCATTAAAATCATACTGTTTGGATGGTTCATTGCTTTGTTATTCATTTAACCATTCTTGGTTACTTTAAGCTCAAGAAAATGCATAAAACAACTAAAACTAACAGAAAAATGCTACTGAAACTAGCCTAAGATGCCTTGGCATCACAACACCAAACTTAATACTTGCTTGTCCCTAAGCAAGTCCTGAGTTATTTGAGAAGAAAGTATGAAACAGAAAGCAATTACATTGGCTATATTAGCAAGCATTTGAAGTTCATCAGAAGGGTTTTATGCAGAAAGTTGCAGCATCACTTTTTCATACTTATCAGGTAGAATTATCACTTTTTCATTGCATCCATCAAACACTGCTATGGCCTCTTGTTATTCTTATGTCCTTGGCACTTTTCTCTTCTTTGTTTTTTCTTTTCTTTTTCTTAGAGCTTCTTTGCTCCTTGTTTGCTTAGTGTCATGTGTTGCACAAGCCTTTGGCATTTTCTTTTTCTTATCAGTGCACTACACATATCCACTTTAGGCATTTTGGTTCACATTTCTTCTTGAGACATTGGTGCCCAGCACCTCTTTGTGTGACTAAATGTTTTGTATTTAGGTTGCTCTTGATAATGGACTTTTGGTTGATAATCCCGGGTTAGTTAACCCAAGTTACCAAGTGTTGAAACACTCCTCAGAACCTATTCATCCAAGCATATCCTTAATACATAAACACCACAGGCATTTGTCTCAGAAGTTCAAACCATTGGTGCCTAGCTTCTTTTCTCAATTTTTTTGCTTTTTGGTTGCCCTTTTTCAGTGGCTTTTTCTTCTTCTTTTTCTTTCTTTTTCATGGCCAAAGACATTTATTCATCAAGATCCATAGACAGTTTTCAATTTCTATACAAAAAAATGATAATTCTACACTCTATTTCCAGTGATCTGACTTAAACAATCAAGCATACATACCACCACTTAATTCTACTTGATTTGTCACTAATTGAGCCAAGTTACTTTTGTTCAAACTTTTCTTTTATTTTTGGAAACAGAACAAGCATGGCAAGCACTTGTTTAAGAAGGTGAGGTTATATCCAAACATCTAGGCATTCACTTTATTCAAAGCAATAAACAGACAAATATACTAAAAACTTCACATTCCAGAAAGATTCAACATTTACAGTTTAAACCAGAACAAGCATGCTTTTGTTTGCCCTTTTTAAAGAATTATCAAGGAACAATACCACCTTGTGAAATTCCTTGTTTTCTCTTTGTTGCCAGGAAACACTTTGATTTCTCCTTCTTCTCCTAATTGTTGCTTCATGTTTTAAGATCCTTGTTTCCTTTCCTGCAAAGAGTGATGAAGTTGCTTGCTTCTCAAGCACTTGAGTGGTTAGCTCAACTATGTGTGGGTAGGTATCTGAGTCTTAAGTTGGTGTGTGAACACCAAACTTAGTCTCCCACTTACTTCTCTGTTCTTTGAATCCTTGAGTTCTCTTTGGAATGAAATTGCTGCTAAGGGTTTTAAGCATTTCTGTGACTGCTTAGAATGGTTGTTCCTTTCATATAATTCAAAGGTTGTTGTGTTCAGTTGATCTTTATGGTGGAACACCAAACTTAGAGTCACACATTCCCCTTTGAATTATTGATCCACGAATTCATTGTTTGGTGTGAAACACCAAACTTAATTCTTTGCAATGCACAGAAACTACTTCACCCTTTTTATTGAAACAAATAAAGAAACAGCAAAAGGGTATTACCTCAGGTTGGGTTGCCTCCCAACAAGCGCTTCTTTAACGTCATTAGCTTGACGGTCAGCTTCCTCAGTTGAGGTGATATTTAACCTTGTCCTTCTCCTCCACATCTCCCAAGTAATGTTTGAGTCTTTGACCGTTCACAATGAAGGTTCGTTGTGACTTTTCTTCCATGATTTCTACTTGTCCATATTGGGAGACCCTGGTGACAAGGAATGGTCCAGACTACCTTGATTTTAGCTTCCCTGGAAATAGCTTCAGCCTAGAATTGTAAAGCAATACTTTTTGTCCTTCTTCAAATTTCCTTGGGGCTATGTTGCTGTCATGCTTCTTCTTTGCTCTTTCTTTATAAATTTTGGCATTCTCATAAGCTTCAGCTCTGAATTCTTCCAACTCTTGGATTTGCAACATCCTTCTTTCTCCAGCAGCTTTGCTATCCAAGTTCAAAAGTTTCAAGGCCCAGTATGCCTTGTGCTCCAACTCCAGTGGCAAATGGCAAGCTTTTCCATATACTAGTTGGAAAGGAGACATTCCAATTGGTGTTTTGAAAGCTGTCCTATATGCCCAAAGAGCATCATCTAGCTTAATCGACCAGTCCTTCCTTGAAGTTCCCACAGTCTTTTCCAGGATTCTTTTGAGTTCTCTGTTAGATATTTCGGCTTGCCCACTTGTCTGTGGATGGTATGGTGTGGCTACCTTGTGTTTGACTCCATATTTTAGAAGCAATGACTCTAATGGTTTGTTGCAGAAGTGGCTTCCTCCATCACTGATGATTGCTCTTGGAACCCCAAAACGGCAAAAAATGTGTTTTCTGAGGAAGTTCATGACTACCTTATTATCATTGGTTGGAGTTGCTATTGCTTCAACCCATTTGGAGACATAGTCTACTGCCACAAGAATGTAATTATTTGAGTATGAGGAGGGAAAGGGTCCCATGAAATCTATCCCCCATACATCAAACAATTCAAGTTCCAGAATGAATTGTTGTGGCATTTCATTTCTTCTTGGCAGGTTCCCCGCTTTCTGGCATTCATGGCAGTGCTTCACTAGTTCCTTTGCATCTTTGAAGATAGTGGGCCAATAAAAACCACACTGCAACACCTTAGCTGCTGTTCTTTCTCCTGCAAAATGTCCTCCATAAGTGGAGCCATGGCAGTCCCATAAGACTTCCCTTCCTTCTTCCTCTGATATGCATCTTCTGAGTATGCCATCGGAACATTTTTTGAACAAGTATGGTTCGTCCCAGATGAAGTATTTGGCATCATTTACCAATTTCTTCCTTTGATGCTTGTTAAATTCCAACGGCAAACTCCCAGTGGCCTTGAAGTTTGCTATGTCTGCAAACCAGGGTGCTTTGTGAATTACCATGAGTTGTTCATCAGGAAAGCACTCATTTATATGTGTGCTTTGTGCGCTTCCTTCTTCACATGGTATCCTTGATAAATGGTCTGCCACCTTGTTCTCTACACCCTTTTTGTCTTTGATTTCAATGTCAAATTCCTGCAACAAAAGAACCCATCTAATAAGTCTTGGTTTGGATTCTTGTTTAGCAAGTAAGTATTTTAAAGCTGAATGATCAGTGAAGACAATGACTTTAGATCCAATGAGATAGGATCTAAATTTGTCAAATGCAAAGACTATTGCCAAGAGTTCTTTTTCAGTGGTAGTGTAATTCCTTTGGTTATCATTCAAGACTTTACTGGCATAATAAATCACATGTACCAAATTGTCTTTCCTTTGTCCTAACACTGCCCCAATAGCAAGGTCTGATGCATCACACATCAGTTCAAAAGGTAAGTTCCAATCAGGTGGGGCAATGATAGGTGCAGAGGAAAGTTTTTGCTTCAAAAGTTCATAGGCTAGCATGCAATTTTTATCAAATACAAAGGGTGTATCAGAGACAAGCAAGTTACTCAAGGGTTTGGCTATTTTAGAAAAGTCTCTAATAAACCTTCTGTAAAAACCAGCGTGTCCCAAAAAACTCCTAACTGCCTTGACATTACTTGGTGAAGGTAATTTTTCAATGAGTTCCACCTTAGCTCTGTCCACCTCAATGCCTCTATTAGAGATTTTGTGGCCAAGGACTATTCCTTCTGTGACCATGAAATGACACTTTTCCCAGTTTAATACTAGGTTAGTCTCTTGGCACCTCTTAAGCACCAAAGCAAGGTGGTGTAGGCAGCTAGGAAAAGAATCTCCAAACACAGAAAAATCGTCCATGAAGACCTCAATAAATTTTTCAATCATGTCCGAAAAGATGGACAGCATGCATCTTTGGAAAGTGGCAGGTGCATTGCACAATCCAAAGGGCATGCGTCTATAAGCAAAAACTCCATATGGACAAACAAATGATGTTTTCTCTTGATCTCTAGGATCAACTACTATCTGATTATAGCCTGAGTATCCATCCAAAAAGCAATAGTAAGCATGTCCTGCAAGCCTTTCAAGCATCTGATCCATGAATGGGAGTGGGAAATGATCTTTTCTGGTGGCTTCATTGAGCTTCCTGTAGTCTATGCACATCCTCCACCCAGTGACGGTTCTTGTGGGTATGAGTTCGTTCTTCTCATTTGGCACCACAGTTATGCCACCTTTCTTGGGAACTACATGGATGGGACTAACCCATGGGCTATCAGAAATGGGGTAGATTACCCCTGCCTGCCATAACTTCATGACTTCCTTTTGTACCACTTCTTTCATGACGGGATTCAATCTTCTCTGAGCTTGAATGGAGGGTCTAGCATCCTCTTCTAACAAGATTTTATGCATGCATATAGATGAACTTATCCCCTTCAAATCGGCTAGGGTCCATCCAATGGCATCTTGATGAGTTTGTAGCACCTTGATCAATTCTTCTTCCTGTTCTTGACTCAGGGTAGAGCTAATGATAACAGGATGACTCTCATCACTACCCAAGTATGCATACTTGAGATTAGGGGGCAATGCTTTGAGCTCAGGTTTTGGTGCTTCCTTCTCTTCTTTCCCTATCTCTGGCATGTTTGGCATGGTTGTTTCAGCAGCCTTGATGTCACTAACTTCTATGTCCTTAGTGAACTCCTCCTCTACCACTTCCTTTGTTGTTTCCTCAAAGGTTTCTTGTACTGCAATGTCCACTACATCCACCCTCATGCATTCCCTTAGTGATTCTGATGGATAGCTCATTGCCTTGAATACGTTAAACACCAATTTCTCATCATGTAGTCTAAGAGTGAGTTCACCCTTTTGTACATCTATGATGGCTCCAGCAGTAGCTAGGAAGGGTCTTCCCAGAATTATTGAAGCTTTGGCTTCTTCCTCCATATCTAACACCACAAAATCAGCAGGAAATATAAAATCTCCCACTTTCACCAACAAATCTTCAACTATCCCATGAGGAAATTTAAAAGTTCGATCTGCCAATTGGAGGGCCATTCTTGTTGGTTTGGCTTCCTCAATCTTCATTCTTCTCATCATTGTTAGAGACATCAAATTGATGCTGGCCCCTAAATCACACAAGGCCTTCTCCACCATGACTTCTCCTATGATGCAGGGGATTTGGAAACTGCCTGGGTCCTTCAATTTCTGAGGCAATTTGTGTTGAATGATGGCACTGCATTCTTCAGTTAACAACACAGTTTCCTCATTTCTCCAGCTTCTCTTCTTGGTCATTAATTCTTTTAAGAATTTTGCATAGAGTGGCATTTGCTCTATTGCCTCAGCAAACGGAATGTTGATTTGGAGCTTCTTGAAAATCTCCAAGAACCTGGAGAATTGACCATCCTTTTCACTTTTCATCAAACGTGAGGATATGGTGCTTTAGGTGTATAAGGCTTCAAGACCTCTTTTTCTTTTTCTTTTGTTGCGGACGGTGTAAAAGATTGTCCTTGTTCCTTGTCTCTCACATGTTCCCTTGCTTCAGCCTCTGTGGTTTCCTTTGAGATCTCCTTTAGATTCTTTCCACTTCTGAGGGTTATGGCCTTACATTCTTCCCTTGCAATAGCCTTGGCAGCATGAGAAACGCTTGTCCCAGGGGTTTGCTTAGACAAATACAAAATTTGATTTTCTAGCTTCTGGATGGCAGCTCCTTGGTTTTGCAGGTTAGAATTTACTTCTTCCTTAAAAGCTTTCAATTCGGTTATGTCTTGACTCATGGTTGCAAGCATTCTTTCTATTCGGTTTAATTGATCTTGAAATTGTTGGTTCGGATTAGGTTGGGTAGGTTGATTATTTTGGCCATGATATGATGGTTGGGAGTAAGTGTTTTGTGTGGCTTGGTATGATCTTTGGTTGGAGTTTTGGTATGTGGAATTGTTATGTTGGTTGTGGTTGTAAGGTTTGTGGTTTTGTGGTTGGGTTTGTTGGTTCCCCCACCCAAAGTTTGGGTGATTTTTCCATCCTGGGTTGTAAGTGTTGGAATGTGGATCATATGATTGCCTTTGTTGGTTTCCCACATAGTTGGCCTCTTCCCAATCACCTCCTTCAATGCTTACTTCCTCTTGATCTTGTGTGTGTATTGCAGCCACTTGCTTTGTTTCTAATTGCCTGGTAAGCTCTGCTAGTTGCTTGGCAAACACCTTGTTTTGGGCTAGAATTGTATCAACATGGTTCAGCTCCATGACTCCCTTAGTGTTGTGCCTCTCTGATGCATAGTAGTACTCATTCTCAGCCACTGTCTCAATCACTTCAATGGCTTCTTCCACAGTCTTTTTCCTGTTCAATGAACCTCCTGATGAATGGTCTACAGCCTTCCTTGATTCATAAGAGAGTCCATCATAGAAAATATGCAATTGCACCCAATCATGGAACATGTCTGGTGGGCATTTCCTTGTCAAATCCTTGAATCTCTCCCATGCCTCGTAGAGAGTTTCACCATCTTGTTGTCTAAAAGTCTGAACCTCAGATCGAAGCCTATTGACCTTTTGTGGGGGGTAGAAACGTGCCAGAAACTTGCTTTCCACCTCATCCCATGTTGTTAGACTCCCCCTTGGGAATGATTCCAGCCACTTAGCTGCTTTGTCCCTAAGTGAAAATGGGAACAAAAGCAGTTTATAGGCATCTTCCTGGACTCCATTGGACTTCACAGTGTCACAAATTCTCAGAAATTTTGTGAGATGTTGGTTGGGATCTTCATTAGCACTCCCACCAAATGAACAATGATTCTCCACAAGTGATATTAGCTGTGGTTTGAGTTCAAAATTGTTGGCCTGAATGGGTGGTTTCTGAATGCTGCTACCACAATTCCCAGAGGTTGGGTTTATGTATGAACTAAGAACCCTCCTCTCAGGAATGGCATTGTTTCCATCAGCTCTCTCATGGTTGTGAACTTCTCTATCCATATTGAGATCTAAAGCTTCCTCAAAATTGTCCTCAGATTCTCCTTCAGATTCCTCTTCTCCCAGTACTCTCTTCCCTCTTGCTTCCCTTCTCAGTCTATGAAGGGTCCTCTCTGGTTTGGTATATGGAGGAGTTGATGTCTCTCCTCTCCTACTTGTCATACAAGAACACAGCACAGGCAACAAACAAGTGAAATACTCTTGGTTAATGGAAGAGTATGGTTAGAGCAATTGAGGAATTAATTCAAACAGTTAGTGAGTCAGTGAGTTAGTTGCTTGAATTTAAAGGCATAAAGAAAGAAAGCATGTAACAGAGTGCAGAAATTGAAATTCAACAAGTAACATGTACTGAATTAATCAAAACAAAAAAAAATGCTCAATCTAGTTAACTTCCAACTTGAGAATTGTCAATCGAAAACCAATCCCCGGCAACGGCGCCATAAACTTGATGCGTGCATAAACTAGTTATGCTACGATTTAGGAAATTGCACGATCGGCAAAATTCCTTCCGGCAAGTGCACCGGTTATCGTCAAGTAAAAACTCACAATAGAGTGAGGTCGAATCCCACAAGGATTGGTTGAGTGAGCAATTCGGATTAGAAGTGTGTTCTAGTTGAGCGGAATCAAGATTTAGATGAGAATTGCGGAATGTAAAATTGGCGGGAAAAGTAAATGACAAGAAATTGAAATGGCGGAATCTTAAATTGCATGAATTAAAGAGCAGAAGCTAAATTGCTGAAATTAAAAGGGAATGGGGGTGATTGCATGAATTGAGTTGCAGAATGTAAAGAGAAAGTGGAAATCAGAAATGGGGAATTCATTGGGTGTTAGGAGATATTGAGATCTCCGAATCAAAACATGTTTATCTCTTCCTCAACCAATGCGTTCATTGAATTTTGCTTGGCAATCTTATATGATTGGATCCCAATCCCTTGGCTCACCAATTCTCTCTAAAAACAAACAAATTCCCAATCCCTTGGTTTAAATGTTCATAAGAAGAGATGATGCTCGATCACTGATTATACCACACAGTTTCATGAACCACAATTTGGTAGGATTACATGTCACAATATCCATCCAAACCCCAATCCAATTCACTGTGAGAAAGCTTCTCTAGCATGAATCCTCCATTCCTTTCCCAAGGTTCCGAAGGATTCCAATTATGGGTAGTTTCTTTCCCAAGACAACTACCCAATGGAATTAGATCGAGAAGCTTTCTAACAAAATTCAAGAGAAAAGATTGAAGAAGAAGATAAACTATTATTGATTCATTGAATTACAATAGAGCTCCCTAACCCAATGAAAGGGGTTTAGTGAGTCATAGCTCTGAATTCAACTACAAAGATATGAAAACTAGCTAAATGAAAAGGTAAAAGTTCCAGTGCCCATCTAACTTAAATTCTATCCTATTTATACACTTTCTATATTGAGCTTCTGTTGTGTTTCTTGGGCTTTGAGGCTTCTCCCTGCTTTCCTTTTGCCTTGGGTTTATGATCCATAATCTTGATGAGGCTGTTGATCCAAATTCTGTAACATTCATTGAGCCAACTTAGTGATAATCAAATAATGACACATGACTCAATAAATTGAAATTTCAGACTCATCAATCCTTCAGGCCCAATCCCATAAACCATGATATTCAATTGGGTTTCATACCAGAGTAAGTTTAAGTTAATGTTTGTGCTCAAATACTAACTTAAACCGCAATATTTTTGGCCCAGAAACCTTTTCCAAGAGTGGCGTTTAAGTTGCAGTTTAAGCTTAAACTGCAGCTTAAACGCCAGACACTTCCAGTGATGCCTTTTGTGGAAGCACGTTTAAGCTTCAGTTTAAGGTTAAACTGAAGCTTAAACGTGGAAATGGAAGAAGGCAGCCCTGGAGGGTAATATAGTCGAACACGTTTAAGCTTCAGTTTAAGGTTAAACTGGAGCTTAAACGTGGAAATGGAAGAAGGCATCCTGGAGGTCGAACACGTTTAAGCTCCAGTTTAAGGTTAAACTGGAGCTTAAACGTGGAAGCTGAGAAAGGTAGCCCTGGAGGTCGAACACGTTTAAGCTCCAGTTTAAGGTTAAACTGGAGCTTAAACGTGGAAGCTTAGAAGGTAGCCCTGGAGGTGTCGAACACGTTTAAGCTCCAGTTTAAGGTTAAACTGGAGCTTAAACGTGGAAATGGAGAAAGCAACCCTGGAGGAGAAACTTGGTCGAACACGTTTAAGCTCCAGTTTAAGGTCAAACTGGAGCTTAAACGTGGAAATGGCTCCCTGGTGCTTTTCCCCTTTCTGGCGTTTAACCTCCAGTTTAAGGTTAAACTGGAGGTTAAACGTGGAAATGCTTCTTTGGTGAGACTTTCATTCTGGCGTTTAACCTCCAGTTTAAGGTTAAACTGGAGGTTAAACTTCAAGTCCAGCATTTCTTAGCCTTCCTGATTCTGGCGTTTAAGCTCCAGTTTAGGCTTAAACTGGAACTTAAACTCCACATGTGATATTCAAGCTTCCTTTATTGATTTTGTTGCTTCCTTGCTTAGCCTCTTCTTCCCTGAAATCATCCAAACAATTGCATCAAAGTCTTACAAAATTTCATGAGAAATCTTCCATTCATAGCATTCAAGTAATATAACTAAAACTCATGGATTTTGCATTAAAATCATACTGTTTGGATGGTTCATTGCTTTGTTATTCATTTAACCATTCTTGGTTACTTTAAGCTCAAGAAAATGCATAAAACAACTAAAACTAACAGAAAAATGCTAGTGAAACTAGCCTAAGATGCCTTGGCATCAAAACCCAATAGGAACCAAAGGCTAGAGTGTACCTAAACACCCAAAATCACAAAATTTTACTTAATACAAAACCCAAAAACTCGAAATTCTTAGGGTAGGAAATTAGGTAGAGAATTTTGAGAAGCTTACCACAAGTCTTAGCTAGAAATGACGGGCTCAGTGAGAGCTTCGCGTTGCCACTAATGGCATGCGAATCAGAGCACCGTAGCTCGAGATATGATAGATTGAAGAAGAGAGTGGATAGTGTTTTAGCTCTCCCCTCTCACTTCACTCTTGCAGCTGTGTTTTATGTTTATGAGTGTGGTGAATGAGCTGATGGCTCATTAAAGAAGGTTTTATATGTTGGGCTGGGGCCCAACTTTGGTCCGGTCCAACCCGTTAGTATTTTTGGTTCGTTTGTCCCAATTTCGGGCCAAACCTTTAAAATTAACGCCCGGTTTTCGACTTTAAATATTTTCCTAAGGTTTTTTACTGTTTTTAATTATTCTCGTACAGTACCGAACAGACTTAAACCGGTTTGGCCAGTTCATCTACTGGTTCGAGTTTTTATGCGGTTTTTCGCAGAAAATTACATTTTCTGACTCAGAAAAATCTACTGAGTCCAAAAATCATATTTAAATCCCATAATTATCATTCTAATCTTTCGGAACCTAATTTGAGAAATTTTATTATTTAATTAATTGGTTAGTTAATCGCGGTTCTTATAATCTACCAGCCTGAAATAACCAAGTGCATCATACCTGCCAAGTAAACTCATAGCCAATGAACAAATGATGAATATATTTAAAATTTTTTTTACATATGACACCAATATTATCCCTTTGATCAATCAGCCCTATCTTACACAATATTTTCTTAATATTCACCCTATATATCAATCTCTAGCAAAGCTGTAGCTCGTTATGTTCTCCAGAAGAATTTATGCTTGCAAAACATGCACAAAGAAATTAGTAGAGAAAATGTTTGTTTGATCAAATTTTCACACAATTGTATTCTCTCTGTTTGTTGTTAATTTAACTGGTCTTAAGGAATCATGAAGTTGATTCACTAGTTCCCGCTCTCATTCGTACAGTTCTCGTCTCCATTGAAAATTTCATATCTATCCTAATCTATCTTAAAATCCAGAATCTCTTATAATAGATTTTTTCAGTTTAAAACTAAGAAAAGCCTTGAAAAAACTATCTTTCAATGAACCACATGCTTAACTCAATATCCAAAATATCACATATCACATTTTAGTACCTAACACTATAAAAGTGAGATTCACTTTTAGTTTAATGGTGAAATTTTTTTATAGAAAGAGCCCAAATGAATTTTTTATTTAAATAAAAGTTTTTATTATTTACCTGTTTAAACATGAATATAAAAATAAATGATTTTGTACATTTCATAGTTATCAGAACTAAACCGATAATCAACCCGGTCATATGACCAGGTCACCGGGTTATTGGTTCAACCGGTGGGTCACTAATTCACCCGGTTAACCCGGTCATAATCTAAAAAAATATAAAATTATATAAATGAAATTAAAATTACGTATTAAAAATTAAAATGTAAGTCTTTGCAAACATAATAACAATAATCAAATAGTAATTTTTAGACATAACTAATGATGTAAAAAGAGATAATAAACTAGTTTCTAATATAAATTTAGAGCATCAGAAAGATAGAAATAGATTTGGTGTTTCATGTATATATTTATAGGACAAATTTAGACCTTGATCAATATTTTTCTCATTTTAATTTGCAACTATATCTTCCATAAGAAAGATTACATTATGCAAAACATCAGAAATAGAGAAAGAAGAGTTTGAAGAGAGAGCTTCAAGAAATTAGTGAACTGAATTAACTTCATCTTATTCTTCCATCAATGAATCAATTATACACACTTCTTAGAGGGATGCAAGAGTTTTATTTATAACAGAGTTAGAAAAGAGAGAAAGATCAGAGATCAGAACAAATTTAACACAACAACAACAAGGATCAATAACAAATTCAACTCAACTTAATTATCCAGCAACAAATTCTACTTCCAACAACAACCACATTTATGATATATTCAGCATCAAATTCAACTTACAGCTGACAACAAATTCTACTTCTAGAATTCTAGCAACAAATTCAGCTATGATAACTATGATAACTTTTAAGCAGCAAAAAAAACTTAAACTATGATAACTTTCAGGCAGCAACAAAAAACTTCAATTCTCCAAATATGATTTACAGCAAATTAACATTAACAAATCATAATTTCAGCAACAAACTCAACTTTGAACAATAAATTCAAGATGTACTAATAATTTACAGCAATAAAATTGAAAGAGAAATAGTAGGGCTGAAGCTGAAACTCACATAGGCAGAGAGATGAAGCAAGCGTTGATGGAAGACCCTGGCCGAAGCTAAAACCCTAAACCCAGAGTCAGGACCAAAGAAGTGTTGATGGCCGAAGATGGAAGGCGAGCTTACAAACTATGACAGAGCGCGACAGAGCTTGAGCGGCGACGAGCTTGAGGGGGCGACCAGAGCTTGAGCGGCGACGAGCTTGAGGGGGAGACCGGAGCTTGAGGAGCCGGCAACGGGCTTGAGGAACAGAGTGGCGAGAGAAGAGAGAGGTGAGATGGGTTCTGATTCTAGGTTAGGGCACCACGCAAAGGGGGTTAGTGAGGGAGAGAACAAAGAACGACACCGTTTAAAAAAAAAGCATAATCCGGTCCGGGTTATATGAACTGGTCTGGGTCACCGATTTTCATGAAACCCAGTCGGGTCAACCAGTTTTTACCAGGTTTATTACTTAAATGGTTCGACGAGTGGCTCGACCCGACCAAATAACCGGGTGACCAGGTTTTTGGTCGAACCGGCCGGGTCGAGCCGGGTTTGATAACTATGGTACATTTACTTGCATTTTCACATACATAAAAAACGAAAATAAAATGTGATATTTTCACATAAGAGACGTATGAAAACAAAACAAAATTATTTCTCAATTTTGCAGAAGAGAGCTACAAAAACATAACATAAAATTAATTTTCATTTTCGCAGTTACTCATGCAAAAATGTGTGAAAACAAACTACTTTGTGTATGCGAATTTTTTTAGTCATGAAAGATGAGATTTGATGGCCTGACGTTGGGATTTTTGCCAGTAAAGAAGTTCATAAAAATAATCGCGTTGTAGATATAGTCTCTAAACCGACAGAAATTCCTTCGTACAAATGTTTTGGTTGTCACAAGTAACAAACCCCTTTAAAATTGATAACCGAGTATTTAAACCTCGGGTCGTCTTCTCAAGGAATTGCAGGGAAGTATGTTCTTATTATTGGTTATGAGTCTTGCAAATTAGGGGTTTTAGAAAGTAAGGAAGCAGTATGTTGAATGATAAGAAAAATAAATAATAATAATAAAATAACTCTTGGCAAGGTATTAGAAATTGGAAGTCCAGACTTAGTTATCCTTATCAATAATAATGAAAGTTGAATCTTAATTCCACTTAGTCAACATTTACTAAAGTAAAGGAAAGTCAAGGGATTAATTAGTTTGATCTTCGAATCCTATTTATTTCCTAAGAAAAGGTTGGGATTATTGAAGCTCAATTCAATTAGCAAAGATAACAGTTATCAATTATGCTGTTGAGTTGGATAATTCCTGAGTTACTGATTTCTTAACCAAGACCAAAAATGTAGAAAGCTAAATTAAAATCATAAATATCTGGAATACCTCAAATAAAATACATTCAAAGCAGTAAAATCTAACATGGAAAAGTTCATAAGCCAATTGGGCAACATAAATCAAAGAGAGCAATCATAAGTCTGAAATACCTCAAAATATATTAAAATAGAAAATCAATCATAAAGAGTCATAAACAAAAGTGAGAAAAGAAATAAAAAGAACATTGAACCTGGGATTGAGAGTCACTCCTAAAACTAAGAGAAGTCCTAAATCCTAATCCTAAGAGAGAGGAGAGAACCTCTCTCTCTAAAAACTACATCTACTCCTAAAATTGTGAATGTGAAAAGCCCCCTATGAATGGATGCATTCCCCCACTTTATAGCCTCTAATCTGTGTTTTTTGGGCCTCAAACTGGGTCAGAAATAGCCCAGAAATCGCTGGAGAAGAATTCAAACACGCTGATTTCTGTCACTGCGACGCGGCCGCATGGATCACGCGGTCGCGTCGCCTAGCATCAGGGAAACTATAGCAAATTATATATCAAATCGAAGCCCCGGACGTTAGCTTTCCAACAAAACTGGAACCGCGTCATTTGGATCTCTGTAGCTAAAGTTATAGCCGTTTGAGTGCGAAGAGGTCAGGCTGGACAGCTTAGCAATTTCTCCAACTTCTTGTATTCCTTCCACTTTTGCATGCTTCCTTTCCATCCTCCAAGCCATTCCTGCCTTATAATATCTGAAAACACTTAACACACATATCAAGGTATCTAATGGTAATAAGAGAGGATTAATAATAAGCAAATATAAGATCAAAGAAGCATGTTTTCAATCAAAACACATAATTAGGAAAGAAAATATAAAACCATGCAAATAGTATGAATAAGTGGGTAAAGAGTTAATAAAAACCACTCAGTTGAGTACAAGATAAACCATAAAATAGTGGTTTATCAACCTCCCCACACTTAAACACTAGCATGTCCTCATGCTAAGCTCAAGAGAAGCTATAAAGATGAAGAGGAATGGTATGAAATGCAACCTATGAATGCAACTACATGCTAAATGCTTTTACTTACTTGGTTAAGAGTAAATAAGTTCTCCAAGATAAATACAAACCAATTTCTACTAATTCAAATCATACAATAAAAAGCAAGTGAACTTGTAAGAAGATAGCTCATGAAAGCAGGGAACATAGAATTTAAGCGTTGAACCCTCACTGGAAGTGTATATCACTCTAATCTCTCAAGTGTATAGGGTAATTCACTCTACTCTTCTCTAGTCATGCTTTCTAAACCTTGTTCTTCATCTAACCAATCAACAAAAATTTAATGTACCAATGCAAACATCATGAGGTCTTTTCAAGGTTGTAATGGGGCTAAGGTAAGGGTGAGGGTATATATATATAAGGCTAAGTGAGCTAACAAAGTGAATCCTTGATTAGTCTAAGATCTCACCTAACATATACATACTTTATTGGTGCACGAAATTGTGATGTCCAGGCTCAAACAATCCCTGGCAACGTGAGCAACTTGGTACGCGCAATCATGATTACACTTTGATTATGTAGAATTCATGGCTCTTTCTTTCCATGGCAATGGCGCCAAGAACATGGTGCCAATACCATGGTTCACAACTTCGATACAACTAACCAGCAAGTGCACTGGGTCGTCCAAGTAATACCTTACGTGAGTATGGGTCGAATCCCACAGAGATTGTTGGTATGAAGCAAGCTATGGTCACCTTGCAAATCTCAGTTAGGCAGATATAAATTGATAATGGTGTTTTCGAAAAATAATTAATAGAATAGGGATAGAAATACTTATGTAATTCATTGGTGAGAATTTTAGATAAGCGAATGGAGATGCTTTCGTTCCTCTGAACCTCTGCTTTCCTGCTATCTTCATCCAATCAATCTTACTCCTTTCTATGGCTGGCTTTATGCAAGGGCATCACCGTTGTCAGTGGCTACATCCCCTCCTCTCAGTGAAAAATATGCTCACATGCTCTGTCACAGCACGGCTAATCATCTGTCGGTTCTCGATCATGCTGGAATAGGATTCACCCTCCTTTTGCGTCTGTCACTAACGCCCAACAATCGCGAGTTTGAAGCTCGTCACAGTCATTCAATCAATGAATCCTACTCGGAATACCACAGACAAGGTTTAGACTTTCCGGATTCTCTTGAATGCCGCCATCATTCTAGCTTACGCCACGAAGATTCCGGTTAAGAGATCTAAGAGATATTCATTCTAGCTTATTTCATATAGAACGGAAGTGTTTGTCAGGCACGTGTTCATAGGGGAGAATGGTGATGAGCGTCACACATAATCATCACCTTCATCACGTTCTTGGGTGCGAATGGATATCTTAGAAGCGAAATAAGATGAATTGAATAGAAAATAGTAGTACTTTGCATTAATCTTTGAGGAACAGCAGAGCTCCACACCTTAATCTATGGAGTGTAGAAACTATACCGTATGAAAATACATAAGTGAAGGTCCAGGCATGGCCGTGTGGCCAGCCCCCATGGTCTAAGAACAATGTGTTCCAAGATGATCCTAAGATCCTAAGATGATCAAAAGATGTCTCATACAATAGTAAAAGGTCCTATTTATAATGAACTAGCTACTAGGGTTTACATGAGTAAGTAATTGATGCATAAATCCACTTTCGGGGCCCACTTGGTGTGTGCTTGGGCTGAGCTTGAGTGTTGCACGTGTAGAGGTCCTTTCTGGAGTTGAACGCCAGCTTTTGTGCCAGTTTGGGCGTTCAACTCTGGTTTTGGCTCCTTTTCTGGCGCTGGACGCCAGATTTGGGCAGAAGGCTGGCGTTGAACGCCAGTTCACGTCGTCTATTCTTGGCCAACGTATGGACTATTATATATTTCTGGAAAGCCCTAGATGTCTACTTTCCAACGCAATTGGAAGCACACCATTTCGAGTTCTGTAGCTCCAGAAAATCCATTTTGAGTGCAGGGAGGTCAGAATCCAACAGCATCAGTAGTCCTTCTTCAACCTCTGAATCTGATTTCTGCTCAAGTCCCTCAATTTCAGCCAGAAAATACCTGAAATCACAGAAAAACACACAAACTCATAGTAAAGTCCAGAAATGTGAATTTAACATAAAAACTAATGAAAACATCCCTAAAAGTAACTAGATCCTACTAAAAACATACTAAAAACAATGTCAAAAAGCGTATAAATTATCCGCTCATCACAACACCAAACTTAAATTGTTGCTTGTCCCCAAGCAACTGAAAATCAAATAGGATAAAAAGAAGAGAATATACTATAAATTCCAAACTATCAATGAAACAGAGCTTCAATCAAATGAGCGGGACTTATAGCTTTTTGCCTCTTGAATAGTTTTGGCATCTCACTTTATCCATTGAGGTTCAGAATGATTGGAATCTATAGGAACTCAGAGTTCAGATAGTGTTATTGATCTTCCTAGTTCAGTATGATGATTCTTGAACACAGCTTCTTTATGAGTCTTGGCCGTGGCCCTAAGCACTTTGTTTTCCAGTATTACCGCCGGATACATAAATGCCACAGACACATAATTGGGTGAACCTTTTCAGATTGTGACTCAGCTTTGCTAAAGTCCCCAATTAGAGGTGTCCAGGGTTCTTAAGTACACTCTTTTTTTTTGCTTTGGACCTTGACTTTAACCGCTCAGTCTCAAGTTTTCACTTGACACCTACACGCCATAAGCACATGGTTAGGGACAGCTTGGTTTAGCCGCTTAGACCAGGATTTTATTCCTTTAGGCCCTCCTATCCACTGATGCTCAAAGCCTTGGGATCCTTTTTATTTGCCCTTGCCTTTTGGTTTTAAGGGTTATTGGCTTTTTGCTCTTGCCTCTTGGTTTTAAGAGCTTTGGCTTTTTCTGCTTGTTTTTCTTTTTCTTTCTATTTTTTTCGCCTATATTTTTTTTTCTGCAAGCTTTGTTCTTTGCTGCTTTTTCTTGCTTCAAGAATCATTTTTATGATTTTTCAGATTATCAAATAACATGTCTCCTAGTCATCATTCTTTCAAGAGCCAACATATTTAACATTCTTAAACAACAACTTCAAAAGACATATGCACTGTTCAAGCATTCATTCAGAAAACAAGAAGCATTGTCACCACATCAATATAATTAAACTAAGTTCAAGGATAAATTCGAAACTCATGTACTTCTTGTTCTTTTGAATTAAAACATTTTTCATTTAAGAGAGGTGATGGATTCATAGGACATTCATAACTTTAAGACAAAGTTACTAACTATTAATGATCATGTAATGAAGACACAAACATAGATAAGCACATAACATAGAAAACGAAAAACAGAAGAAATAAGAACAATGAATGAATCCACCTTAGTGATGGTGGCGTTTCCTTCTTGAGGAACCAATGATGTCCTTGAGCTCTTCTATGTCTCTTCCTTGTCTTTGTTGCTCCTCCCTCATTGCTTTTTGATCTTCTCTTATTTTATGAAGCATGATGGAGTGCTCTTGATGTTCCACCCTTAGTTGTCCCATATTGGAACTCAATTCTCCTAGGGAGGTGTTGATTTGCTCCCAATAGTCTTGTGGAGGAAAGTGCATTTGAGGCATCTCCGGGATCTCATGGTGATGAGCTTCATACGCCTCTTGAGCTCCATGAATGGGCTCTCTTGCTTGCTCCATCTTTTTCTTAGTGATGGGCTTGTCCTCTTTAATGAGGATATCTCCCTCTATGTCAATCCCAGCCGAATTGCATAGGTGGCAGATGAGGTGAGGAAAGGCTAACCTTGCCATAGTGGAGGACTTGTCAGCCACCTTGTAGAGTTCTTGGGGTATAATCTCATGAACTTCCACCTCTTCTCCAGTCATGATGCTATGGATCATGATGGCTCGGTCTATAGTAACTTCAGACTGGTTGCTAGTGGGAATGATTGAGCATTGAATGAACTCCAACCATCCTCTAGCTACAGGCTTGAGGTCCAATCTTCTTAGTTGAACCGGCTTGCCTTTGGAGTCAATCTTCCATTGAGCTCCTTCTACACATATGTCCATAAGGACTTGGTCCAACCTTTGATTAAAGTTGACCCTTCTAGTGTAGGGGCGTTCATCTCCTTGCATCATGGGCAAGTTAAACGCCAACCTCACATTCTCCGGACTAAAATCTAAGTATTTCCCCCGAACCATTGTAACATAGTTCTTTGGATCCGGGTTCTTACTTTGATCATGGTTCTTGGTGATCCATGCATTAGCATAGAACTCTTGAACCATTAGGATGCCGACTTGTTGGATGGGATTTGTTAGAACTTCCCAACCCCTTCTTTGAATTTCATGTCGGATCTCCGGATACTCAATTCTTTTGAGTTTGAAAGGGACCTCGGGGATCACCTTCTTCTTGGCCACAACATCATAGAAGTGGTCTTGATGGGCTTTGGAGATGAACCTTTCCATCTTCCATGACTCGGAGGTGGAAGCTTTTGTCTTCCCTTTCCCTCTTCTAGAGGATTCTCTAGTCTTAGATGCCATCAATGGTAATGGAAAAACAAAAAAGCTATGCTTTTACCACACCAAACTTAGAATATTGCTCGCCCTCGAGCAATAAACAAAAGAATAGAAGAAGAAGAAGAAGAAATATGGAGAGGGAGAGGGAGATGTGGTTTCGGCCAAGAGGAGAAGAAATGGTTGTGGTGTGTGAATTTGAAGAAGAATGGAGGGCTTTATATAGGGAAGGGAGAGGGGTAAGGTTTCGGTCATATGGGTGGGTTTGGGTGGGAAATTGGTTTTGAATTTTGAAGGTAGGTGGGGTTTATGAGGTAGGTTTATGGGGAAGAGTGGATGGATGTGAGTGGTGAAGAGGTGATGGGGAAGAGAGATTGAGGTGATTGGTGAAGGGTTTTTAGGGAAGAGTGTTTATGGGGTTGTGTGAAAGAGAGTGGTGAGAAGAAGTAAGTGGAGGTAGGTGGGGATCCTGTGGGGTCCACAGATCCTGAGGTGTTCAAGGATTTACATCCCTGCACCCATTAGGCATGTAAAAATGCCTTTGCACACAACTCTGGGCGTTCAGCGCCAGGTTGGTGGCCATTTTGGGCGTTCAACGCCCATTTGTGTGCCATTTCTGGCGTTGAACGCCAGAACCATGCCTGTTCTGGCGTTCAGCGCCCAGAAGCTGCCCATTTTGGGCGTTCAGCGCCAGCACCATGCTCTGTTCTGGTGCTGAACGCCAGACAGATGCTCCTCCCGGGTGTGATTTTTCTTCTGCTGTTTTTTTGATTCCGTTTTCAATTTTTATATTTATTTTGTGACTCCACATGATCATGAACCTACAAAGACATATAACTAAGGAAAATATAGTTAGATAAATAAAAATTGGGTTGTCTCCCAACAAGCGCTTCTTTAATGTCAATAGCTTGACAGTGGGCTCTCATGGAGCCTCACAGATGTGCAGAGCTTTGTTGAGACTCTCCAACACCAAACTTAGAGTTTGGATATGGGAGTTCAACACCAAACTTAGAGTTTGGTTGTAGCCTCCCAACACCAAACTTAGAGTTTGACTGTTGGGGCTTTGATTGACTCTGCTTTGAGAGAAGCTTTTTCTGCTTCCTCTCCATGGTTGCAGAGGGAGATCCTTGAGTTTTATACACAAGGGAGTCCTCATTCCATTGAAGGACTATTTCACCTCTGTCAACATCAATCACAGCTCTTGCTGTGGCCAGGAAAGGTCTTCCTAGGATGATGGATTCATCCTCTTCCTTTCCAGTATCCAGGACTATGAAATCAGCAGGGATGTGAAGGCCTTCAACCTTTACTAACACGTCCTCTACTTGTCCATAAGCCTGTTTTCTTGAACTGTCTGCCATCTCTAATGAGATTTTAGCAGCTTGCACCCCATAGATTCCCAGTTTCTCTATTACAGAGAGGGGCATGAGGTTTATTCCTGAACCAAGGTCACACAGAGCCTTAAAGATCATGGTGCCTATGGTACAGGGTATTATGAACTTTCTAGGATCCTGTCTCTTCTGAGGCAATGTCAGTTGATCCAGATCACTTAGTTCATTGATGAACAAGGGAGGTTCAACTTCCCAAGTTTCAATGCCAAATAATTTGGCATTCAGCTTCATGATTACACCAAGAAACTTGGCAGTTTGCTCTTCAGTAACATCCTCATTCTCTTCAGAAGAGGAATACTCATCAGAGCTCATGAAGGGCATAAGGAGGTTCAATGGAATCTCTATGGTCTCTAGATGAGCCTCAGAGTCCTTTGGTTCCTCAGAGGGAAGCTCCTTATTGATCACTGGACGTCCCAGGAGGTCTTCCTCCTTGGGATTCACGTCCTCCACTCCCCTTGTAGGTTTGGCCATGGTGCTTATGTCAATGGCCTTGCACTCTCCTTTTGGATTCTCTTCTGTTTTGCTTGGAAGAGTACTGGGAGGGATTTCAGTGATCCTTTTACTCAGCTGGCCCACTTGTGCTTCCAAATTTCTAATGGAAGACCTGGTTTCATTCATGAAACTCACAGTGGCCTTAGATAGATCAGAGACTAGATTTGCTAAATTAAAAGCATTTTGTTCAGAGTTCTCTGTCTGTTGCTGAGTGGATGATGGAAAAGGTTTACTATTGTTAAACCTGTTTCTTCCACCATTATTAAAGCCTTGTTGAGGCTTTTGATCCTTCCATGAGAAATTGGGGTGATTTCTCTATGATGAGTTATAGGTATTTCCATAAGGTTCACCTAAGTAATTTACCTCTGCTATTGCAGGGTTCTCAGGATCATAAGCTTCTTCTTCAGGAGAAGCCTCTTGAGTACTGTTGGATGCAGCTTGCATTCCATTCAGACTCTGAGAAATCATATTGACTTGCTGAGTCAATATTTTATTCTGAGCCAATATGGCATTCAGAGTATCAATTTCAAGAACTCCCTTCTTTATAGGCGTCCCATTACTCACAGGATTCCTTTCAGAAGTGTACATGAACTGGTTATTAGCAACCATGTCAATGAGTTCTTGAGCTTCTGCAGGCATTTTCTTTAGGTGAATGGATCCACCTGCAGAAGTGTCCAGTGACATCTTTGATAGCTCAGATAAACCATCATAGAATATATCCAAGATGGTCTATTCTGAGAGCATGTCAGAAGGACACTTTTTGGTCAACTGTTTGTATCTTTCCCAAGCTTCATAGAGGGATTCACCTTCTTTCTGTCTGAAGGTTTGAACATCAGCTCTAAGCTTGCTCAGCTTTTGAGGAGGAAAGTACTTGGCTAAGAAAGCCGTGACCAGCTTATCCCAAGAGTTCAGGCTGTCTTTGGGTTGAGAATCCAACCATAATCTAGCTCTGTCTCTTACAGCAAAAGGAAAAAGCATGAGCCTGTAGACTTCAGGATCTACACCATTAGTCTTAACAGTATCACATATCTGCAAGAATTCAGTTAAGAACTGAAAAGGATCTTCAGATGGAAGTCCATGAAACTTGCAGTTTTGCTGCATCAGAGAAACTAATTGAGGTTTCAGCTCAAAGTTGTTTGCTCCAATGGCAGGGATGGAGATGCTTCTTCCATGTAAATTGGAATTAGGTGCAGTAAAGTCACCAAGCATCTTCCTTACATTATTATTATTTTCGGCTGCCATCTCCTCTTCCTGTTCGAAAATTTCTGAAAGGTTATCTCTGGATTGTTGTATTTTAGCTTCTCTTAGTTTCCTTTTTAGAGTCCTTTCAGGTTCTGGATCTGCTTCCACAAGAATGTTCTTGTCCTTGCTCCTGCTCATATGACAAAGAAGAGGGCACAGAAAAATAATAATAATAGAAATCCTCTATACCACAGTATAGGGATCCCTTTGTGTGTGGAAGAAAAGAGGGGGAGATGAAGAATGTAATGTAATGGAAGAAACACAACTGTGAGGAGGGTTGAGATGTGAGATGAGATGTTAGTAAATGAATAAATAAATAAAGTAAGATGGGAGAGAGAGAATTTTCGAAAAATATTTTTGAAAAAGAGTTAGTGATTTTTGAAAATGGTTTTTGAAAAATGTTAGTATTTTTCGAAAATTTTTAAAATCAAAAATAAAAATAATTAGTTAATTAAAAAGAAATTTTTGAAAAAGAGGGAAGATATTTTCGAAAATGAGAGAGAGAGAGTTAGTTAGGTAGTTTTGAAAAAGTTAAGAAACAAACAAAAAGTTAGTTAGTTAGTTGAAACAAATTTTGAAAAGGTGAGAAGTTAGGAAGTTAGAAAAGATATTTTGAAATCAAATTTTTGAAAAAGATAAGATAAAAAGATATTTTTTGAAAAGATATGATAGAAATTAGTTTTTTTGAAAAAGATTTGATTTTTAAAATCACAATTAATGACTTGATTCACAAAAAATCACAAGATATGATCCTAGAACTTAAAGTTTGAATCTTTCTTAACAAGCAAGTAACAAACTTCAAATTTTTGAATCAAATCATTAATTGATTATGTTATTTTTGAAAATTTGGTATAAAAATAGGAAAAAGATTTTTGAAAAATATTTTTGAAATTTTCGAAAATAACTAAGAATTTTGAAAATGATTTGATTTTTGAAAAAGATTTTGAAAAAGATAAGATTTTCAAATTGAAAATTTGATTTGACTCATAAGAAACAATTTGATTTAAAAATTTTTGAAAAAGTCAATCCAAATTTTCGAATTTGATGAGAGAAAAAGGGAAAGATATTTTTTTGATTTTTGAATTTTTATAAAGAGAGATAAAAACAACAAAAAGACTCAATGCATGAAAATTTTGAATCAAAACCATGAATGCATGCATGAATGATATGAATGTCAAGATGAACACCAAGAACACTTTGAATGTCAAGATGAACATCAAGAACATATTTTTGAAAAAATTTTTATGCAAAGAAAACATGTAAGACACCAAACTTAGAAATCTTTCATGTTTAGACTCTAAGAAACGAAAAATTCACATGTAAAACAAGAAAAGACACAAAACATGAAATCATCAAGATCAAATAAGAAGACTTACCAAGAACAACTTGAAGATCATGATGAACACTATGAATGCATGGAAAGTTTCGAAAAAATGCAAGATGCACATGCAGTTGACACCAAACTTATGATATGACTCAAGACTCAAACAAGAAACACAAAAGATTTTTGATTTTTTTATGATTTTCTAAATTTTTTTGTATTTTTTGAAAATTAAATAAAAAAAGAAAATAAGGATTCCAAAACTTTTAATATGAATTCCAAGAATCTTGCATTGTTAGTCTAAAGCTTCAGTCCAGGAATTAGACATGGCTCACTAGCCAGCCAAGCTTTCAATGAAAGCTCCGGTCCAAAACACTAGACATGGCCAATGGCCAGCCAAGCTTTAGCATGTAAATCAGGAACAACAGCAGGTGGATTAACAACAACTAGCTTGCTCTTGATAACAAATTACTGCCTCAGTCCAAATAAATTTAGACATGGCTTTACAGCCAGACAGGCTTCACATGCTTCGTGAAACACTAGAATTCATTCTTAAAAATTTTGAATCTAAAATTTTTGAAAACATTTTTATATTATTTTCGAAAACAGATGAGAAAATTTTAGAAATATTTTTGAAAAATTTTTGAAAATAAAATAAAAAGAAAATTACCTAATCTGAGCAACAAGATGAACCGTTAGTTGTCCAAACTCGAACAATCCCCGGCAACGGCGCCAAAAACTTGGTGCACGAAATTGTGATGTCCAGGCTCAAACAATCCCTGGCAACGTGAGCAACTTGGTACGCGCAATCGTGATTACACTTTGATTATGTAGAATTCATGGCTCTTTCTTTCCATGGCAATGGCGCCAAGAACATGGTGCCAATACCATGGTTCACAACTTCGATACAACTAACCAGCAAGTGCACTGGGTCGTCCAAGTAATACCTTACGTGAGTACGGGTCGAATCCCACGGAGATTGTTGGTATGAAGCAAGCTATGGTCACCTTGCAAATCTCAGTTAGGCAGATATAAATTGATAATGGTGTTTTCGAATAATAATTAATAGAATAGGGATAGAAATACTTATGTAATTCATTGGTGAGAATTTTAGATAAGCGAATGGAGATGCTTTCGTTCCTCTGAACCTCTGCTTTCCTGCTATCTTCATCCAATCAATCTTACTCCTTTCTATGGCTGGCTTTATGCAAGGGCATCACCGTTGTCAGTGGCTACATCCCCTCCTCTCAGTGAAAAATATGCTCACATGCTCTGTCACAGCACGGCTAATCATCTATGGAGTGTAGAAACTCTACCGTATGAAAATACATAAGTGAAGGTCCAGGCATGGCCGTGTGTCCAGCCCCCATGGTCTAAGAACAATGTGTTCCAAGATGATCCTAAGATCCTAAGATGATCAAAAGATGTCTCATACAATAGTAAAAGGTCCTATTTATAATGAACTAGCTACTAGGGTTTACATGAGTAAGTAATTGATGCATAAATCCACTTCCGGGGCCCACTTGGTGTGTGATTGGGCTGAGCTTGAGTGTTGTACGTGTAGAGGTCCTTTCTGGAGTTGAACGCCAGCTTTTGTGCCAGTTTGGGCGTTCAACTCTGGTTTTGGCTCCTTTTCTGGCACTGGACGCCAGATTTGGGCAGAAGGCTGGTATTGAAAGCCACTTTACGTCGTCTATTCTTGGCCAAAGTATGGACTATTATATATTGCTGGAAAGCCCTGGATGTCTACTTTCCAACGCAATTGGAAGCTCGCCATTTCGAGTTCTGTAGCTCCAGAAAATCCATTTTGAGTGCAGGGAGGTCAGAATCCAACAGCATCAGCAGTCCTTCTTCAACCTCTGAATCTGATTTCTGCTCAAGTCCCTCAATTTCAGCCAGAAAATACCTGAAATCACAGAAAAACACACAAACTCATAGTAAAGTCCAGAAATATGAATTTAACATAAAAACTAATGAAAACATCCCTAAAAGTAACTAGATCCTACTAAAAACATACTAAAAATAATGTCAAAAAGTGTATAAATTATCCGCTCATCATTTATATAATTTAAAAATACTTTACCTAGCTGCCTAAAATTTTCCCACTTTTGTATTACATGCTCATGTATCAAACTTATTTTTGAATTTTGTCCCATGTGCATTGATTTTTTTATTTTGCATTTGGGGTATTTTTTTTCATTTTTCTTTTCTTCTTTTTTTTTGTATCCCCTTATTTAATTACTTAATATATTTTTCTTCAATGCACATGGTAATTTAATTATTTTGATTTCACATGAGCATACTTCCCAAATTTTCAAATAACTTATTCAATTTAATTCCCTACTTTTTCATATCATCCCATGTTCCCATAAAATTTTCCACACTTAAATTTTACACAATATCTATCTTAAGCTAACCAAGGATTCAACTTGGGATTCTTATTTTATTTTTCTGCATAAGGCTCGTAATGTGGTTATAAAACAGAAGGAATTTAAAAGCTCAAGGGGGCTAACAAGGGTGATGTAAAAGGTAGGCTAATTTTGGGATAAGTGAGCTAAAATCAAACAATGGCCTCAATCATATGCAAGCATGTAAATACACTAAATATTGGACATATAGAATGGAACAAAAAAAATAGATTACAATCATAAAGAAGGAAACACACAGGAATAAAATATTTATGGTTAAATATGGTAACCATATAAATAAGCTCAAATCTCACAGGTTGTGTGTTCTTTGGCTTAAAAACCATGTTCCAAATACAACTTCAAACAAGTTTTAACATAAAATTTTTTTCAAATTAGTGAAATGCTATAAAATTTCTTGAAAAAGAAAATATTACTTCAACCAAGTAGTAACCAAATGCATAAAATTAAATAAACATACAATTAAATATGCAAATGCAACAACTAACAAGAAAAAAATAAAACATTGGTGTTTGAGATAGGAAGGTACTAACCCACGGAGATCGGTATCGACCTCCCCACACTTAAAGATTGCACCGTCCTCGGTGCATGCTGAGATTTGCAAGTGGACGGGGGTTGTGGTTCCTCAGCTGGGCTCTTTTTGTTCCTTTCCTTGCCGGTAGTTTGGGAGTAGCTTTCTCTTTACCCTTCTTGGTGGCCATCCTAAAAAGGGAAAAAGAAAGTGACTTTTAAAGCTAAGGGTTAGAGCAAGGAAGAGAGCGGGAAAGGTGGTAATCAATGCATAATAAAGAAGAATGACGTTAACACACGCTCATGAGTACATGTGAAAAGTCATCAATGGAAAATAGCTAGTGCATATGATGACAAGTGAATGCAAGGTGTTTATTGGCATGCTGGCAAAGGCATGAGTAGCATAGATCAAGCATTCAATGTCCAAATTAGATTACCAAGTCTTTCAAACTATCAACATGTTTGTAATAACAATTATATTTAATCAATAAAACATGAAAGGGGTTTTGTGAAAAACAAGCATTTATAATAGTAGATTAAAAGAAATCTTAAAAATAGTGCACAATGCCATACAGGCGTTTTCACAAACACATAGCGTGCATGTAAATAAGCTATTTGAAAGTATTAAATTGAACATACAAGCAACCCTTTAAAAAGGAATATATAATTGTCAAACCATTTTAATAATCCAAAAATATATAAAAGTAATGACCCAAATAAATTTCTAACACCAATGAAAATAATGCAATGAATGAAAGTATGCAAATAAATTAAATAAAATATAATGAGAGGGAAAAGGATGAGAAGAAGAAAAAGAAAGTGAGAAAGGAGAGAGAAGGAAGAAATTAGGATTAGAAAAGAAAAGATAAGAAAATTGGCACTAATCTGGATAGGTTGTGCGACGCTGGCGACGCGGTCACGTGGGTGACGCGGTCGCGTGGTGCGCGATAAGGTTGGGTGACGCGGACGCGTGGGGCACGCGATCGCGTGACTTGATTTGTGCTAGTGGCGCGAGTGCAGCCTCGCGGTCGCACAACTCTCTGTTCAAAACTCAGTATTGCCAAAATCCAGGGTGACGCGGTCGCGTGGTCGACGCGATCGCGCGGGTGGCCTTATTTTCAATATGACGCGGATGCGTGGGTGACGTGTTTGCGTGGCAGGGCTTGTGCTACTAGCACAGGTCCAGCCCAATTCCAGCTCAACTTTCGGCCATGCACCCTTTTGACGTCGAAATCCTGGTCACGCGGCCGCGTGGGGCACGCGGTCGCGTGGGAGGCCATTATTCCCATATGACGCGGTCGCATCAGCGACGCGGTCGCGTGGGGTAATTTGTGCCATTGGCACGCCTCCAGCCCTGCTCCTGCGTAACTTTCTGTTCATTTTCTTTTCTTCCCATTGCACTGGTGACGCGGACGCGTCAGCGATGCTGCCGCGTCGCATGCGTGTTTTTTTTTTTTTTTGATAATCTGAAAAAAAATGCAGATGCAGTGTTAATATGAATGTGATACAAAACTCCAGGTTTAATATAATAAAATAAAATGAAACTCAAAAACAAATAAAGCTAAATAAAAATGAAAAAGGAACAATCATACCATGGTGGGTTGTCTCCCACCTAGCACTTTTAGTTAAAGTCCTTAAGTTGGACATTTGGCGAGCTCCTTGTCATGGCGGCTTATGCTTGAACTCATCTAGGAATCTCCACCAATGTTTGTGATTCCAATGGCCTCCGGGGTCCCAAACTAGGCGCAGAAAGCCTTCAAGTAAGTTAAAGCAAGTGACAAGGCCCCAAGAGTGCTGATTTCTAGATTGAATTCCAGGGTCCCAGACCTTGCCTTTGCACCCATCTTCTTGTTGATCATCATCATTTTTCCACTTGGGTGGTGAACAGTCGGAATTCTCACTGAGACATCTAAACAGCTTCTTAGACCCATTCAGTTGAGCTTTATACCAACCTTTGCGTTTAAACTTTGAGTATGCAGCCATGTTGAACCTTGTTGGACAACTCCAACCACTAACCATCTTCCTCTTACTCACTATGCCACAAAGAGCTCTAAGTTGACCATCCGTCTCCAGTATCCCATATTCAAGTGGAATTAAAAAGCTAAGGGATATGAATTTTACCCACTTGAATGTTGTGAAGGATGATGGTAACTTAGGGGGAGGTATTTCTAATGAAATTGCAAGCTTCACTCCCTTGTGCTCTTCTCTGACAACTTCCACCTCCTTGTAAGCTTCTTCAATTTCAACCTCTTCCAAGTCTTCAACCAGGGTATGCCTTGGAGGTTGTACACCCTCCTCAACATCAAATGCAACCGTCTTGGAAGGAGGCTCTATGTCTTGACTTTCCCATGGAGGTTTAGCATCTCGCAAGTCTTCAACCACTTTTTCCTCTTTAATAATTACTGCTTTGTCCAGTAGTTTTAATATAAAATCGTACTCATCCTTGATGATTTGCTTTCCATGACAACTCCTTTAAATTGTTCTTTCATCTTCAAGGGTATTTACTACCTTCACCTTTAGGGCCTCCTCTAGCTCCTTATGAAGTATGGATTCGCGAAGATGATCCCTTCTCTCTTGTTCCATGTCAATAGCATCATTGGGATCATGTTGCTCTTGGATTGATGGATGTGGGTGCTCTTCCATGGATGGCGGTGATGGGATGGAGAGATCATTCTGTGGTTGAAAAAGAAGTACACTAGAGCTTGAGGGTTGATTGTTGAAGGTATTTGGTGGTCTGATTTGGGTGACGAGAGCTTGTATAGTAGAGTTTAGATTGGCAAGTGCTTTCTCCATGGAGGTTTGGGGTGGATCTATGTATGGTTCATTTGGTTCATAAGGTGGTTGGTATGGTGGATGTGGGTTAGGGTCATATGGAGGTGAATGGTGGAAAGGGGCTTGTGAGTTTGGTGGTCCAAAGTTATGTTGAGGAGAGGGTTTATAGGCATATGGTGGTGGTTGTTGATAGTCCATTGGAGGTGGTTGTTGCCATGAGGGTTGATCAAATCCTTGTGGCTCCTCCCATCTTTGATTGTTCCAACCTTGATGCCTGTTCTCATTGTAATTTCTTCTTCCTACAACATAATTGTAACCAGACTCATAGCCAAAGGGGTGAGAGTTCATAGTAGCAAATAAAAATTAAAAACGAAAATAAAAATAAATTTTAAATTAAAAGGTTATTTAAATTTTGAATTTGAAAATTAAATTTTGAAATTTGAAATTTAAAATTTTGAAATTTGAAATTTGATTTTTGAAATAAGATAAGATAAGATAAAAATTTTAAAAAATAAAAATCTGAATTTTTTTTCGAAAAAAATTAATTAAAAATATTTTTAAATTTAATGAGGAAAGAGAAAAACAATAAAATGACACCAAATTTCAAATTTTTAGATCAAAACGAAGAAAACAACTAAGAACAGCTTGAAGGTCAAGATGAACGTGAAGAACAACTTGAAGATCAAGATGAACACTAAGAACAAATTTTTGAAAATTTTTTTTTTAATAACTAAATAAAAACAAATAACCTCTTAATTTATGGAAAATCAAAAAATAAAAACAAATAAACAAGTAAAAATAAAAAAAAATATTTACAATAACCAATAATAAGGCACACGTTTGCAATTCCCCGGCAACGGCGCCATTTTGACGTTGGGATTTTTGCCAGTAAAGAAGTTCATAAAAACAGTCGCGTTGTAGATAAAGTCTCTAAACCAACAGAAATTCCTTCGTACAAACGTTTTGGTTGTCACAAGTAACAAACCCCTTTAAAATTGATAACCGAGTATTTAAACCTCGGGTCGTCTTCTCAAGGAATTGCAGAGAAGTATGCTCTTATTATTGGTTATGAGTCTTGCAAATTAGGGGTTTTAGAAAGTAAGGAAGCAGTATGTTGAATGATAAGAAAAATAAATAATAATAATAAAATAACTCTTGGCAAGGTATTAGAAATTGGAAGTCCAGACTTAGTTATCCTTATCAATAATAATGAAAGTTGAATCTTAATTCCACTTAGTCAACCTTTACTAAAGTAAAGGAAAGTCAAGGGATTAATTAGTTTGATCTTCGAATCCTATTTATTTCCTAAGAAAAGGTTGGGATTATTGAAGCTCAATTCAATTAGCAAAGATAACAGTTATCAATTATGCTGTTGAGTTGGATAATTCCTGAGTTACTGATTTCTTAACCAAGACCAAAAATGTAGAAAGCTAAATTAAAATCATAAATATCTGGAATACCTCAAATAAAATACATTCAAAGCAGTAAAATCTAACATGGAAAAGTTCATAAGCCAATTGGGCAACATAAATCAAAGAGAGCAATCATAAGTCTGAAATACCTCAAAATATATTAAAATAGAAAATCAATCATAAAGAGTCATAAACAAAAGTGAGAAAAGAAATAAAAAGAACATTGAACCTGGGATTGAGAGTCACTCCTAAAACTAAGAGAAGTCCTAAATCCTAATCCTAAGAGAGAGGAGAGAACCTCTCTCTCTAAAAACTACATCTACTCCTAAAATTGTGAATGTGAAAAGCCCCCCTATGAATGGATGCATTCCCCCACTTTATAGCCTCTAATCTGTGTTTTCTGGGCCGCAAACTGGGTCAGAAATAGCCCAGAAATTGCTGGAGAAGAATTCAAACACGCTGATTTCCGTCACTGTGATGTGGCCGCATGGATCACACGGTCGCGTCACCTAGCCTCAGAGAAACTATAGCGTATTATATATCAAATCGAAGCCCCGGACGTTAGCTTTCCAACTCAACTGGAACCGCGTCATTTGGACCTCTGTAGCTAAAGTTATAGCCGTTTGAGTGCGAAGAGGTCAAGTTGGACAGCTTAGCAATTTCTCCAACTTCTTGTATTCCTTCCACTTTTGCATGCTTCCTTTCCATCCTCCAAGCCATTCCTGCCTTATAATATCTGAAAACACTTAACACACATATCAAGGCATCTAATGGTAATAAGAGAGGATTAATAATAAGCAAATATAAGATTAAAGAAGCATATTTTCAATCAAAACACATAATTAGGAAGGAATTATAAAACCATGCAAATAGTATGAATAAGTGGGTAAAGAGTTAATAAAAACCACTCAATTGAGTACAAGATAAACCATAAAATAGTGGTTTATCATGGCCGCCATTGGATTTATAGGTGAAATGTAACTAAATGAAAGGGAAAGAAAAAATGCAATAAAGCATAGTTCTAATACATTCTCTATCATTTAAAGAAGATATTTGTTTTTGTTTCTTTTTTTCTCACCAATTTCACTTTTTCTCTCTCATCTTTCCAAAGTTCCAGTAGATTCATAACTTTCACCATTTTAGTCTCTTAGATAAAAAAGATTCACTATACTAGTCCTCGAGATCTAGTTCCGAGAACCATATTGATCCCTGGACCCTTTTTGCTGCTTAGTCGGCAAACGGAGTGCTGAGCATCTTTTGACTTATCACGTTGGACACATAGCTAAACGACGTCGATTCATTTTAGCGCTTAGACATGATAAAACTGAGGTCGTTTTAGAGAATAAGGAGAGATAAAATGGTTTGCACATCATATAAACTCTTTTTTGTTTTCTCATTTTTGCCTTATTTATGCATCAAATTGAAATGACATCATTGAGCTATATGTCCAACATGACAAGTTAAAACCAGCTCAATACTCTATTTACTGATTCAGTGTCGAAAAAGGTCAAAGAACCAATACGGTGTGCGAAACTAGCTCATTTTCCTTGATAAACTCCAATTTTGTGATTTATCTTGTGCTTAATTTAGGGGATTTTATTAACTTTTCTCACATTTATTCAATGAAATAGCATGGTTTTGTGAATCTCTCCTAATTTGTGCTTAAGAATGAAAACATGCTTTTTAGGCCTTAAATAGCTAAATTTAATTCACTTTAATTCCATTCGATGCCTTGATGTATTTGTTGAGTGATTTCAGGTTCATAAGGCAAGTGTTGGATGGAATAAGTGAAGAGAAAAGCATGCAAGTGGAGTATTCATGGAAAAACTAGGATTTGGAGTGCTTAGAGCGACGCGCACGCGTGACAGACTCGCACGCATGAAGAGGTGCATCATCGAAGGCGACACGTACGTGTGACCCATGCGTACGCGTCATAATCAGCACGTGACCTCATTAAAGGCAAAACGCTGGGGGCAATTTCTGAGCTGCCCAGGCCCAAATCCAACTCATTTCTGAAGCTATTTAATGCAGAACTCAAGATGGGTCAAGGGGGAGCAATTAGATAGTGTAGAATCATGCTTTAGGTAGTTTTCTAGAGAGAGAAGCTCCTTCTTCTCTCTAGAATTAGGGTAGAATTAAGTTAGATCTCCTTTAGATTTAGGTTTATTTCTTGTTTTCATCTTGTTTTCTTTACAATTTCTTGTTCTATTGTCTTGATTTTCCTATTTCCTCTTGTTAATTTCTCTTGTGTGCCTCTTTTTAGTTTATGAACACTTGTTGGATTTGGATTTCCTTTTAATGCAATTCATGTTTTATGTTCCTTTATTGCTTAATTGAGCTGTTGTTATTGTTTTCTTGCAATTGGGTAGTTGTAGATTTTATTATTCTTGCAATTTACCATGCTTTCCTTTTATGCCTTCCAAGTATTTGATAAAATGCTTGGTTGGATGTTAGAGTAGCTTTCTGATTATTCTTGCCTTGGAAAGAGAAATTAGGTAATCTTGAGTCATTAATACCTAACTCATGTTGGTGATCTAGAGTTATTAGTTAATATTATTTCCATTGACTCTAATCTCTTGTTAATTCAATTAGTAAGTTGATTAGGACTTTTGGATTAAGATTAACTAGTCTTATTTGACTTTTTCTCATGTGAAGATAACATTGTACCTTCTTTCAATGTTGGAGATGACTAAATAGGATTAGCTATTGATAATTATTGAATGATAATTAATGATTAGGATAGAAAGCCTATATTCTCAATGCTTGCCATGAATGTCTCTCTTTATTAATTGCTTTCTTTAATTGTTTGCTTTATTTTCTAGCCATTTAATTTCTTGCACTTTTACCAACCCCCTGGATACCATAACCAATAATGCGCATACCTCACTGCAATTCTTTTGAGAAGACGACCCGGAATTAATACTCTCAGTTATTTTTATTGGGTTGGACTTGTGACAACCAAAAATTAAACTTTGATTGAGCATTACTTGTCAGATTGGAACTATACTTGCAATGAAGTTATTTCTCTTTTACCGAGAAGAAATTCTTAACCGACAGTTTTGTTTACTTCAAGTTTTTTGCGCCGTTGCTGGAGAATTTCAATGTGTGCTTGTTATTAGATATTGTATATATGTTGATAGTGTGAATAGGTTTGCTCTTGTTTCTTTATCTCTTAATAGTTTTGTTTTTGTTTTTCCTTTTCACTATGAATTCTCATCCCTTTGGCTATGAGTTTAATTGAAACTATGTTGTAAGAAATAGAAATGAAAGCTTCAACGGAGATTTGCATCAAGGATTTGGAAATCAAAGGTGGGAGGAGTCTGAAGCATATAGACAACCTTCTTGGCAACAACCTCCTCCGGTTTCTTATGGGTATAATCCAACTCCTAATGCTTACCAATCTAATAGATGTAGTGACCCTAATTGTGGTTGTCAACCACAACCACCACATGCATACAATTCTTTCCCTCTACATAGCCCTCAACAACCTTACTCACAAGCTCCATACCACCAATAAGCTCCATAGGATCCTAATCCATATCCACCATACCAACAACCATATGAGTCATATTTAGAGCCACCACTATTTCAATATGAATACTCACAAAGACCACTACTTTCATACACACCACCTCCATATTTTCACCAAGATGAACCACCTTGCAACTATGAACCCTTTTCCTAAACAATGAACCCTCTCTTCCACCACCCCCTTCAATGGATGAAGCTCTCCAAACCTTCTTGCGAGGACAATAAAGAGATATTAGTTATTATATCCAAAGGCAAGAAGAGAAGCAAAAGGAGCTAAAGAAGCTAGAAGTCATGGTTGTTACCATGGCGAAAGCCATTCACCACATGGCCTCCCACCTAAGCTCATGCATCTTAAGTACTCCCATTGACGAATATGGAGGATCAACCAAGGAGCATAGTGAGGAAGTGAATTTGAAGCTTCAAGTTGAAGAAGAAGAGCTAAAGTAGGATTTGCATCAAGAGGAGGAAGTTGAGGTCATTGATGTTAAGGAAGTGGATAAAGAGTTGAGAAAAATTGATCAAGAAGTGAATTGCATCATTAGTGATTTTTGTCCACATTGATCAATCTCCTTGATGATCTTATTGAGCCTTTTTCTATTGGACTAGAAAGTGATGTTAAGGAGGATGTGCAACCTCCAAGGCATATGTTAAGTGATGAAGGATTGGAAGAAGTTGAGCAAGTGACAAGTCTTGTTATTGAAGATAATTCTGCACCAACAATGTGTTATTGGAGATTGTTGAATCGCCCTCATTGTGTTGTGAATTTGATGTTGAGGAGGCTAACACAACCTCCGACACATGTCTTAAGCAATGAGGAATGTGTAGAAGAAGTTGGTAAATAAGAAATTGAAATTGAAGATGCTTGCCAGAAGGTGGAGGAATTTAAAGAAGAGTACAAGGGAGTGGACCTTGCATTGTCAAAGTGTGAGGAGGCTTCCCTTCCTAAGTCACCATTATTCCTTATATCATGCAAGTGGGTAAACCTCTTACCTCTAAGCTTTATCATCCCACTTGAGTATGGTCTGCTTGAAATGGATGGTCAACTTAGAGCTCTCTGTGGAATGGGAAGTATGAGAAAGTTGGTTAGTGGTCGGAACCGCAATTTAAGGTCCACTATGGTTGAATTTTCAAGCTCTAAGTGCAAATGATGGCATAATACTCATTTGAGAAGATCTAGGAAGAGAGTTTGATGCCTAAAGGAGAATTCCATGTGCTTGACACCCGAGTGGAGTAATGACGGTCAATTAGAAGACGGGTGTAGAAACAAGATTTAGGATCCTGGCATACATGAGGATCAATTGTGGGAGCTCCGAGCTTGTGGAAAACTCCACCAAAGGTTGGTGCGCTTGGTTGGAAATTCTGGCAACCACTTGAAGTTCAAGCATTGGTGGAAGTTTGAGGATGAATTCAAGCACAAGCCTCCTTGATTAGAGCTCTTCAAAATGTCTAACTTAAGGACTCTAAATAAAAGTGCTAGGTGGGAGACACCCCACCATGGTAAACTCTTTCCATCTCTCTTGTAGATATAATCAATGAATAAATTGAGTTGCCATCATTAGGTAGTTCTTTCCTTTTATTCTTTTGTATATTTTGTTTTAGTTGCTAGTTTGTTTGTTGGTTTTATGCTTTGAATAAGGATGATTCTTTGAATTTGAATTTTTGCTTGAATTCAAGTTTTCTCAAATTTAGTGAAAAATTCTAAAAAACTCAAAAATATTGTTAATTTGCATTTTGGTTAGTTTGGAGTTGTAGATAGTATTAGGAGAATTTTAAGCTCTGTTTTGGTGTTTTTTAAAAAAAAAGAGAGAGAAAGAGAGGCCGTCATGCGTACCCGTGCCCGACGCGTACGCGTCAATGCCTCAATGCTGCACCACCCATACAAAATCCAGAGAGTTGCACGAGAGGGGTGCTGAAATTGTGCGTTTAGCACAATTGTGACCCACGCGTAAGTGTGGTCGATGTGTACATGTCAACTTCCTTTCCCCCCAGCCACGTCTGCGCGTCGAGGATGCGTACGCATCATTGCCTTTTTACCCCTTCCACGCTCGTGCATCATCCACGTGTACGCGTGGATTAGAATTCATTAATCCCCTGATGCGCGAACCCCTTCTCATTTTCACAACCCTTTCTCTTCTCTTCACCCCCAACGTCTCTCTTCTCCCTCTAAGACCCAGAAACCCCATGATGAGCGGATAATTTATACGCTTTTTGGCATTATTTTTAGTATGTTTTTAGTAGGATCTAGTTACTTTTAGGGATGTTTTTATTAGTTTTTATGTTAAATTTACATTTCTAGACTTTACTATGAGTTTGTATGTTTTTCTGTGATCTCAGGTATTTTCTAGCTGAAATTGAGGGACTTGAGCAAAAATGAGATTCAGAGGTTGAAGAAGGACTGCTGATGCTGTTGGATTCTGACCTCCCTGCACTCAAAATGGATTTTCTGGAGCTACAGAACTCGAAATGGCGGGCTTCCAATTGCGTTGGAAATTAGACATCCAGGGCTTTCCAGCAATATATAATAGTCCATACTTTGCCCAAGTTTAGACGACGCAAACTGGCGTTCAACGCCAGCTCTCTGCCCAATTCTGGAGTTCAGCGCCAGAAATGGATCAAAAACCAGAGTTGAACGCCAGAAATGGATCAAAACCTGGCGTTCAACTCCACAAATGGCCTCTGCACATGGAAAGTTAAGGCTCAGCCCAAGCACACACCAAGTGGGCCCCGGAAGTGGATTTATGCATCAATTACTTACTTATGTAAACCCTAGTGACTAGTTTATTATAAATAGGACCTTTTACTATTGTATTAGACATCCTGGATCGTATTTTTTGATCCTGTGATCACGTTTTGGGGGCTGGCCATCTCGGCCATGCCTGGACCTTTCACTTATGTATTTTTAACGGTAGAGTTTCTACACTCCATAGATTAAGGTGTGGAGCTCTACTGTTCCTCAAAGATTAATGCAAAGTACTACTGTTTTCTATTCAATTCATCTTATTTCGCTTCTAAGATATTCATTCGCACTTCAATCTGAATGTGATGAACGTGACAATCATCATCATTCCCTATGAACGCGTGCCTGACAACCACTTCCGTTCTACATTAGATTGAATGAGTATCTCTTAGATCTCTTAATCAGAATCTTCGTGGTGTAAGCTAGAATGATGGCGGCATTAAAGAGAATCTGGAAAGTCTAAACCTTGTCTGTGGTATTCCGAGTAGTATTCAATGATTGAATGACTGTGACGAGCTTCAAACTCGCGATTGCTGGGCTTAGTGACAGACGCAAAAGGATAGTAAATCCTATTCCAGCATGATCGAGAACCGACAGATGAATAGCCGTGCCGTGACAGGGTGCGTTGACCATTTTCACTGAGAGGATAGGATGTAAACCATTGACAAGGGTGATGCCTCCAGACGATTAGCCGTGCCGTGACAGGGCATTTGGATCATTTTCCCGAGAGAAGACCGAAAGTAGTCATTGACAATGGTGATGCATCACATAAAGCCAGCCATGGAAAGGAGTAAGACTGATTGGATGAAGATAGCAGGAAAGCAGAGGTTCAGAGGAACGAAAGCATCTCTATTCGCTTATTTGAAATTCTCACAAATAATTTACATAAGTATTTCTATCCCTATTTTATTAATTATTTTCGAAAACTCCATTACTATTTTATATCCGCCTGACTGAGATTTACAAGGTGACCATAGCTTGCTTCATACCAACAATCTCCGTGGGATTCGACCCTTACTCACGTAAGGTATTACTTGGACGACCCAGTGCACTTGCTGGTTAGTTGTGCGAAGTTGTGAACCATGGTATTGGCATCATGTTTTTGGCGCCATTACCAGGGAAAGAAAGAGCGATGAATTTTACATAATTAAAGTGTAATCACAATTTCTGTGCACCAAGTTTTTGGCGCCGTTGCCGGGGATTGTTCGAGTTTGGACAACTGACGGTTCATCTTGTTGCTCAGATTGGGTAACTTTCTTTTCGTTTTCTTTTCAAAAATTTTTCAAAAATCTTTCAAAAATTTTTCTTTTGTTTTTGAAAAAAAAAATGTATTTTCAAAAATATATTTTTTTTCAGAATTTTTAAGAATGAATTCTAGTGTTTCATGAAGCTTGTGAAGCCTGGCTGGCTGTAAAGCCATGTCTAAATTCATTTGGACTGAGGCTAGCAATTTGTTATCAAGAGCAAGCTAGTTGTTGCTAATCCACCTGCTGTTGTTCCTGATTTACATGCTGAAGCTTGGCTGGCCATTGGCCATGTCTAGTGTTTTGGACTGGAGCTTTCTTTGAAAGCTTGGCTGGCTAGTGAGCCATGTCTAATTCCTAGACTGAAGCTTTAGACTAATATGGCAAGATTCCTGGAATTCATATTAAAAAAATTTTGGAATCCTTATTTTTCTTTTTCAAATTAATTTTTTGAAAAATCCAAAAAAATTAGAAAATCATAAAAATCAAAAAAATATTTTTCTGTTTCTTGTTTGAGTCTTGTGTCATGTTATAAGTTGGGTGTCAATTGCATGTGCATCTTGCATTTTTCGAAATTCTCATGCATTCATAGTGTTCTTCATGATCTTCAAGTTATTCTTGGTAAGTCTTCTTGTTTGATCTTTGCATTTGCATGTTTTGTGTCTTTTCTTGTTTTTCATATGCATTTTTGAATTCTTAGTGTCTAAGCATTAAAGAATTCTAAGTTTGGTGTCTTGCATGTTTTCCTTGCATTAAAAATTTTTCAAAATTATGGTCTTGATGTTCATCATGATCTTCATAGTGTTCTTGGTGTTCATCTTGACATTCATAGTATTCTTGCATGCATTCATTGTTTTGATTCATAACTTTCATGCATTGCATCATTTTTCTTGTTTTTCTCTCTCATCATAAAAATTCAAAAATCAAAAAAATATCTTTCCCTTTTTCTCTCTCATAAATTCGAAAATGAGATTTGACTTTTTCAAAAATTTTTAAAATCTAGTTGTTTTCATGAGTCAAATCAAATTTTCAATTTAAAAATCTCATCTTTTTTTCAAAAATCTTTTTCAAAAATCAAATCTTTTTCAAATTTTTAGTTATTTTCGAAAATTCCAAAAATATTTTTCAAAAAAATCTTTTTCTTATTTTTATATCAAATTTTCGAAAATAACATCACCAATTAATATTTTGATTCAAAAATTTCAAGTTTGTTACTTACTTGTTAAGAAAGATTCAAACTTTAAGTTCTAGAATCATATCTTGTGATTTCTTGTGAATCAAGTCATTAATTATGATTTTAAAAATCAAATCTTTTTCAAAACTAATTTCTATCATATCTTTTCAAAAATATCTTCTTATCTTACTTTTTTCAAAAATTTGATTTCAAAATATCTTCTCTAACTTCCCAACTCCTTATCTTTTCAAAATTGATTTTTGTTTCAACTAACTAACTAACTTTTTGTTTGTTTCTTACCTTTTTCAAAACCACCTAACTAACTCTCTCTCTTTATTTTCGAAAATATCTTCCCCCTTTTTCAAAAATTTCTTTTTAATTAACTAATTATTTTATTTTTATTTTGAATTTTCGAAAAAACTACTAACCTTTTTCAAAAACTATTTTCAAAAAACACTAACTCTTTTTCAAAAATTATTTTCAAAATTTCCCCTCTCTCATCTTATTCTATTTATTTATTCATCTACTAACATCTCTCCCTCACCCACCAAAAATCCGAACCCTCTCTCTCTCTTTTTGAGTTCAGATTTTTCTCTTCTTCTTTTCTTCTACTAACAATCAGGAACCTCTTTACTGTGACATAGAGGATTCCTCTTCTTTTCTTTTTCTCTCCTCTTTCTTATGAGCAGGGATAGAGAAAAAGGCATTCTTGTTGAAGCTGATCCAGAACCTGAAAGGACTCTGAAGAGAAAATTAAGAGAATCTAAATTACAACAATCCAGAGACAACTTGATTGAAAATTTCGAACAAGTAAAGGAGATGGCAGCCGAACCCAACAACAATGCAAGGAGAATGCTTGGTGACTTCACTGCACCAAATTCCAATTTACATGGAAGAAGCATCTCCATTCCTACCATTGGAGCAAACAATTTTGAGCTGAAACCTCAGCTAGTTTCTCTGATGCAGCAGAACTGCAAGTTTCATGGACTTCCATCTGAAGATCCTTTTCAGTTCTTAATTGAATTCTTGCAGATCTATGATACTGTTAAGACTAATGGAGTAGATCCTGAAGTCTACAGGCTCATGCTTTTCCCATTTGCTGTAAGAGACAGAGCTAGAATCTGGTTGGGCTCTCAACCCAAAGATAGCCTGAACTCATGGGATAAGTTGGTCAAGGCTTTCTTAGCCAAGTTCTTTCCTCCTCAAAAGCTTAGTAAGATTAGAGTGGACGTTCAGACCTTCAGACAGAAAGAAGGTGAATCCCTCTATGAAGCTTGGGAGAGATACAAAGGACTGACCAAAAAGTGTCTTACTGACATGCTTTCAGAATGGACCATCCTGGATATCTTCTATGATGGTCTGTCTGACTTGGCTAAAATGTCATTGGATACTTCTGCAGGTGGATCCATTCACCTAAAGAAAACGCCTGCAGAAGCTCAAGAACTCATTGACATGGTTGCTAATAACCAGTTCATGTACACTTCTGAGAGGAATCCTGTGAGTAATGGGACACCTATGAAGAAGGGAGTTCTTGAAATTGATACTCTGAATGCCATATTAGCTCAGAATAAAATATTGACTCAGCAAGTCAATATGATTTCTCAGAGTCTGAATGGAATGCAAGCTGCATCCAACAGTACTCAAGAGGCATCTTCTGAAGAAGAAGCTTATGATCCTGAGAACCCTGCAATAGCAGAGGTGAATTACATGGGTGAACCTTATGGAAACACCTATAACCCCTCATGGAGAAATCATCCAAATTTCTCATGGAAGGATCATCAAAAGCCTCAACAAGGCTTTAATAATGGTGGAAGAAATAGGTTTCACAATAGTAAACCTTTTCCATCATCCACTCAGCAACAGACAGAGAACTCTGAGCAAAATACCTCTAATTTAGCAAACTTAGTCTCTGATCTATCTAAGGCCACTGTAAGTTTCATGAATGAAACAAGGTCCTCCATTAGAAATTTGGAGGCACAAGTGGGCCAGCTGAGTAAAAGGATCACTGAAATCGCTCCTAGTACTCTCCCAAGCAATACAGAAGAAAATCCAAAAGGAGAGTGCAAGGCCATTGACATAAGCATCATGGCCGAACCTGTGAGGAGAGGAGAGGACGTGAATCCCAAGGAGGAAGACCTCCTGGGACGTCCAGTGATCAATAAGGAGCTTCCCTCTGAGGAACCAAAGGACTCTGAGGCTCATCTAGAGACCATAGAGATTCCATTGAACCTCCTTATGCCATTCATGAGCACTGATGAGTATTCCTCTTCTGAAGAGAATGAGGATGTCACTGAAGAGCAAGCTGCCAAGTTCCTTGGTGCAATCATGAAGCTGAATGCCAAATTATTTGGCATTGAAACTTGGGAAGATGAACCTCCCTTGTTCACCAATGAACTAAGTGATCTGGATCAACTGACATTGCCTCAGAAGAGACAGGATCCTGGAAAGTTCATAATACCTTGTACCATAGGCACCATGATCTTTAAGGCTCTGTGTGACCTTGGTTCAGGAATAAACCTCATGCCGCCCCTCTCTGTAATAGAGAAACTGGGAATCTATGGGGTGCAAGCTGCTAAAATCTCATTAGAGATGGCAGACAATTCAAGAAAACAGGCTTATGGACAAGTAGAGGACGTGCTAGTAAAGGTTCAAGACCTTTACATCCCTGCTGATTTCATAGTCCTGGATACTGAAAAGGAAGAGGATGAATCCATCATCCTAGGAAGACCTTTCCTAGCCACAGCAAGAGCTATGATTGATGTGGACAGAGGAGAATTGGTCCTTCAATTGAATAAGGACAACCTTGTGTTTACAACTCAAGGATCCCTCTCTGCATCCATGGAGAGGAAGCAGAAAAAGCTTCTCTAAAAGCAGAGTCAACCAAAGCCCCCACAGTCAAACTCTAAGTTTGGTGTTGGAGAGTCTCAACAATGCTCTGAACATCTGTGAGGCTCCATGAGAGCCCACTGTCAAGCTATTGACATTAAAGAAGCGCTTGTTGGGAGGCAACCCAATTTTTATTTATCTAACTATATTTTTCTTCGTTATATGTCTTTATAGGTTCATGATCATGTGGAGTCACAAAATAAACAAAAAAATTAAAAACGGAATAAAAAAACAGCAGAAGAAAAATCACACCCTGGAGGAAGCATCTGTCTGGCGTTCAACGCCAGAACAGAGCATGGTTCTGGCGCTGAACGCCCAAAATGGGCAGTATTTGGGTGCTGAACGCCCAGAACAAGCATGGTTCTGGCGTTCAACGCCAGAAATGGCCAGTAAATGGGTGTTGAACGCCCAAAATGGGCACCAACCTGGCGCTGAACGCCCAGAGTTGCGTGCAAGGGCATTTTACATGCCTAATGGGTGCAGGGATGTAAATCCTTGACACCTAAGGATCTGTGGACCCCACAGGATCCCCACCTACCTCCACTCACTTCTTCTCACCTCTCTTTCACACAATCCCATAAACACCCTTCCCCAAAAACCCTTCACCAATCACCTCAATCTCTCTTCCCCATCACCTCTTCACCACTCACATCCATCCACTCTTCCCCATAAACCTACCTCATAAACTCCACCTACCTTCAAAATTCAAAACCAATTTCCCACCTAACCACCCCAAATGGCCGAACCTTAACTCCCCTCCCTCCCCTATATATAGCCCTCCATTCTTCCTCATTTTCACACAACACAACCCTCTCCTCTCTACTTGGCCGAAACACAATTCACCCCTCTTCTCCATATTTTCTTCTTCTTCTTCCTCTATTCTTTCTTTTATTGCTCGAGAGCGAGCAATATTCTAAGTTTGGTGTGGTAAAAGCATAAGCTTTTTGTTTTTCCATTACCATTGATGGCACCTAAGACCGGAGAATCCTCTAGAAAAGGGGAAAGGGAAGACAAAAGCTTCCACCTCCGAGTCATGGGAGATGGAAAGGTTCATCTCCAAAGCCCATCAAGACCACTTCTATGATGTTGTGGCCAAGAAGAAGGTGATCCCCGAGGTCCCTTTCAAACTCAAAAGAAATAAGTATCTGGAGATCCGACATGAAATTCAAAGAAGAGGTTGGGAAGTTCTAACAAATCCCATCCAACAAGTCGGCATCCTAATGGTTCAAGAGTTCTATGCCAATGCATGGATCACCAAGAACCATGATCAAAGTAAGAACCCGGATCCAAAGAACTACGTTACAATGGTTCGGGGGAAATACTTAGATTTTAGTCCGGAGAATGTGAGGTTGGCGTTCAACTTGCCCATGATGCAAGGAGATGAACGCCCCTACACTAGAAGGGTCAACTTTAATCAAAGGTTGGACCAAGTCCTTATGGACATATGTATGGAAGGAGCTCAATGGAAGATTGACTCCAAAGGCAAGCCGGTTCAACTAAGAAGATTGGACCTAAAGCCTGTGGCTAGAGGATGGTTGGAGTTCATTCAATGCTCAATCATTCCCACTAGCAACCGATCTGAAGTTACTATAGACCGGGCCATCATGATCCATAGCATCATGATTGGAAAAGAGGTGGAAGTTCATGAGATTATACCTCAAGAACTCTACAAGGTGGCTGATAAGTCCTCCACTATGGCAAGGTTAGCCTTTCCTCACTTCATTTGCCACCTATGCAATTCGGCTGGAATTGACATAGAGGGAGATATCCTCATCAAAGAGGACAAGCCCATCACTAAGAAAAAGATGGAGCAAGCAAGAGAGCCCATTCATGGAGCTCAAGAGGCGTATGAAGATCATCACTATGAGATCCCGGAGATGCCTCAAATGCACTTTCCTCCACAAAACTATTGGGAGCAAATCAACACCTCCCTAGGAGAATTGAGTTCCAATATGGGACAACTAAGGGTGGAACATCAAGAGCACTCCATCATCCTTCATGAAATAAGAGAAGATCAAAAAGCAATGAGGGAGGAGCAACAAAGACAAGGAAGAGACATAGAAGAGCTCAAGGACATCATTGGTTCCTCAAGAAGGAAACGCCGCCATCACTAAGGTGGATTCATTTCTTGTTCTTATTTCTTCTGTTTTTCGTTTTCTCTATGCTAAGTGTTTATCTGTGTTTGTGTCTTCATTACATGATCATTAGTAGTTAGTAACTTTGTCTTAAAGTTATGAATGTCCTATGAATCCATCACCTCTCTTAAATGAAAAATATTTTAATTCAAAAGAACAAGAAGTACATGAGTTTTGAATTTATCCTTGAACTTAGTTTAATTATATTGATGTGGTGACAATGCTTCTTGTTTTCTGAATGTATGCTTGAACAGTGCATATGTCTTTTGAAGTTGTTGTTTAAGAATGTTAAATATGTTAGCTCTTGAAAGAATGATGACTAAGAGACATGTTATTTGATAATCTGAAAAATCATAAAAATGATTCTTGAAGCAAGAAAAAGCAGCAAAGAACAAAGCTTGCAGAAAAAAAAATAGGCGAAAAAAAAAATAGAAAGAAAAAGCAAGCAGAAAAAGCCAAAAGCTCTTAAAACCAAGAGGCAAGAGCAAAAAGCCAATAACCCTTAAAACCAAAAGGCAAGGGCAAATAAAAAGGATCCCAAGGCTTTGAGCATTAGTGGATAGGAAGGCCTAAAGAAATAAAATCCTGGTCTAAGCGGCTAAACCAAGCTGTCCCTAACCATGTGCTTGTGGCGTGAAGGTGTCAAGTGAAAACTTGAGACTGAGCGGTTAAAGTCAAGGTCCAAAGCAAAAAAAGAGTGTGCTTAAGAACCCTGGACACCTCTAATTGGGGACTTTAGCAAAGCTGAGTCACAATCTAAAAAGGTTCACCCAGTTATGTGTCTGTGGCATTTATGTATCCGGTGGTAATACTGGAAAACAAAGTGCTTAGGGCCACGGCCAAGACTCATAAAATAGTTGTGTTCAAGAATCATCATACTGAACTAGGAGAATCAATAACACTATCTGAACTCTGAGTTCCTATAGAAGCCAATCATTCTGAACCTCAATGGATAGAGTGAGATGCCAAAACTATTCAAGAGGCAAAAAGCTATAAGTCCCGCTCATCTGATTAGAGCTATGCTTCATTGATAGTTTGGAATTTATAGTATATTCTCTTCTTTTTATCCTATTTGATTTTCAGTTGCTTGGGGACAAGCAACAATTTAAGTTTGGTGTTGTGATGAGCGGATAATTTATACGCTTTTTGGCATTGTTTTTAGTATGTTTTTAGTAGGATCTAGTTACTTTTAGGGATGTTTTCATTAGTTTTTATGTTAAATTCACATTTCTGGACTTTACTATGAGTTTGTGTGTTTTTTTGTGATTTCAGGTATTTTCTGGCTGAAATTGAGGGACTTGAGCAAAAATCAGATTCAGAGGTTGAAGAAGGACTGCTGATGCTGTTGGATTCTGACCTCCCTGCACTCAAAATGGATTTTTCTGGAGCTACAGAACTCGAAATGGCGCGCTTCGAATTGCGTTGGAAGGTAGAAATCCAGGGCTTTCCAGAAATATATAATAGTCCATATTTTGCCCAAGTTTAGATGACGCAAACTGGCGTTCAACGCCTGCTCTCTGCCCAATTCTGGAGTTCAGCGCCAGAAATGGATCAAAAACCAGAGTTGAACGCCAGAAATGGATGAAAACCTGGCGTTCAACTCCACAAATGGCCTCTGCACGTGGAAAGTTAAGGCTCAGCCCAAGCACACACCAAGTGGGCCCCGGAAGTGGATTTATGCATCAATTACTTACTTATGTAAACCCTAGTGACTAGTTTATTATAAATAGGACCTTTTACTATTGTATTAGACATCCTGGATCGTATTTTTTGATCCTGTGATCACGTTTTGGGGGCTGGCCATCTCGGCCATGCCTGGACCTTTCACTTATGTATTTTTAACGGTAGAGTTTCTACACTCCATAGATTAAGGTGTGGAGCTCTACTGTTCCTCAAAGATTAATGCAAAGTACTACTGTTTTCTATTCAATTCATCTTATTTCGCTTCTAAGATATTCATTCGCACTTCAATCTGAATGTGATGAACGTGACAATCATCATCATTCCCTATGAACGCGTGCCTGACAACCACTTCCGTTCTACATTAGATTGAATGAGTATCTCTTAGATCTCTTAATCAGAATCTTCGTGATGTAAGCTAGAATGATGGCAGCATTCAAGAGAATCCGGAAAGTCTAAACCTTGTCTGTGGTATTCCGAGTAGGATTCAATGATTGAATGACTGTGACGAGCTTCAAACTCGCGATTGCTGGGCGTAGTGACAGACGCAAAAGGATAGTAAATCCTATTCCAGCATGATCGAGAACCGACAGATGAATAGCCGTGCTGTGACAGGGTGCGTTGACCATTTTCACTGAGAGGATAGGATGTAAACCATTGACAAGGGTGATGCCTCCAGACGATTAGCCGTGCCGTGACAGGGCATTTGGATCATTTTCCCGAGAGAAGACCAAAAGTAGCCATTGACAATGGTGATGCATCACATAAAGCCAGCCATGGAAAGGAGTAAGACTGATTGGATGAAGATAGCAGGAAAGCAGAGGTTCAGAGGAACGAAAGCATCTCTATTCGCTAATCTGAAATTCTCACAAATAATTTACATAAGTATTTCTATCCCTATTTTATTAATTATTTTCGAAAACTCCATTACTATTTTATATCCGCCTGACTGAGATTTACAAGGTGACCATAGCTTGCTTCATACCAACAATCTCCGTGGGATTCGACCCTTACTCACATAAGGTATTACTTGGACGACCCAGTGCACTTGCTGGTTAGTTGTGCGAACTTGTGAACCATGGTATTGGCATCATGTTTTTGGCGCCATTACCAGGGAAATAAAGAGCGATGAAGTTTACATAATTAAAGTGTAATCATAATTTCTGCGCACCACTCCATAACCACCTTCATCAACCTCTATCAATCACCACTGTCCACTCCTGTCCGGCGACCCCGAACTGCCGTCGGCGACCACCCTTTCTCTTCCCTTTTCTTCTTTTCCTTCTTCTTCCCTCTCTTCCCTTTTCACCATCCCTTCTCATCACTGCCATCAAGCTCCGCCGCGGCCACCCATTGCCACTGGCAATCTCCACCCTCTACCACAACCACTTGCCCTCTTTCCTTCTTCCCTATTTCACTTATCTCCACCGTCTCTATACCAGAACGGGAATCTGGTGTTCCCCCTGCTCCTTGAGTTCAGCGCCTCAATTCTGCCGCCACTGGACCATGGCAGCATCGTTACTAAACCAGAGCACCTCCGTCCTCCTAGTCTCTATTCCCATCTCTATCTCGTTTCCTTTTCCGCCTCTATTCATTCTCCCAGGTTCCAGTTTCTTCTGTTTTAATTTCTGTTTCTATTTTTAATTTTCTTGTAATTAATTTCCATGTTAGTATTAGTTGTTAATTAAGTTTCTGTTATGTTTAGCTAGATTAGAATGCATGTGGATAGAGAATATGGCGTGGATAGTGGATTTAGGTACGATTGTTTGCTATTCATGTTGTCTGAATTGGTGTGTGTTTCATTAATTTGTGAATATAATAATGATGGTTATTTCTATTGATTGGTATGCATATTTTGGTTGGTGTTTATGGGATGAGTATTCTATTTCATTGCTTTAGTATATGAATTCTTATGTTGTTGTTAATGCTGGAATGATTTTCAATTCATATGAATTGAGTTTGTTGCTGTTTGTTTAATTCGGGAACGCTCAATTTATTGCCGGATTGCTGCCAAAATTTTTTGAAAATTGTTCTGTTTTTAACTTACAACTTATGAATTGAATTTGGTACTTTTTTATTTGATACTCACTTTGCTTATACCAAACTGAATTCATGGGTTGATTGGCTCGTATTTCCGCATTTCTTTTGGTTCCCTTTCATGTGTATTTGTAATTGACAGAATCAAGGAACTATTTGACGAATTATTGTGTCAAATAGGACCTTGATTAACCAAGTTAATGTGAATCTCTTTTGTGCTTTCAATCTATCAAGTTTAAGTCAAAACCATTTCAGTTTCTTGGTTCAAGTTCAATTTCCACCTTCTTTAACCAATGAAGCTATTTCTGTAATTTTGCCATTGGACTTGAACTTATTTCCTTTTAATTTAGGTTCTTATGTTTATAATAATTGGTGCTTTCTACTGGTGTAAACCTTTTAAAATAAAAATTGTTTTCAACCCTCTTTTGGTTACACCAAGTAAGTATTTCAATTCTTTTACACTAATCTTTACAAATTTAGTGACCAACCTCATTGATGATGATCTCACTCCTTTTTGCCTTTATAGTGCATAACATATTTCATCATCAATGACTTGCATTGTCTTCATGAATGTGAGCATGCTTGTTTTGAAAATTTTTTTGATCCTGTTTTTGGTTAAGTTCAATAATGGTCATGCCACTGATTTCTAACCCACTTTTCTAACTTTTGACTTAATTGACTTTCTAACCTTTATTTTTAGTTTTTCAAACTAACTCTTTTATATTCTTTTGGGCATGATAATTGTTGTTTCTTAACAAACAAGCATCTTTACTATCATTTCATGAATTCTTGGATTGTGTTTCTGATTGATGTCTGAATTCTATTTTTTCTTGCATTCCAAGAATTTATTTCTTTGGTTCACTTCGTGAATGTACCTTGATACCCTTCTGTTTCCTATTTTCTGTCTATTATTTATATACTTGCTTCACATTCCTCATATTTGCTTAATATTATGTATCCTGTAATTTATGTTCTTCAGGATGTCCGACAGAGATAAAGGGAAAGCCAAGGCCACCTCCAGCAAAAGGAAGAGGTCGTGGCCATCTACTGAGCCAGCGATCTCCGGTCTATCTGAGAAGCGTCTCTCTGAGAAAGAGAAGGCGGATCAAGCCACGCCTCCTACCAATTCAGAGAAGTTTACCAATCTATATTGTGAGCTCTGATTTTCGCACTATGAGGAGCGAAACCTCATTCTAGAGAAGAAGCTAGTTATCCCTTCCGATCTGAGGCAGTATACTGAGCGCCAGATTGAGGAGAGGGGCTGGGCCTTCTTAGACAGAGAGCTAGCGAGAGTGAATAAGTCCTGGGTCCGAGAGTTCTATTGCAATTTCTTCAGAGCGACCCTTGACTCAGTTCACCTCAGAGACAGGCAGGTCAAGGTCACATAAGTGGATATTGAGGAGATCTTCCACTGTGAGCCTAAAATCAGTGATAAAGATGCTTTCTACAGGGCTGAGGAGGAGTTGCACAGCATGACCTTTGATTGTGATGCACTACATAGTGTGGTTGTCCAACCGGGTGCACCTTGGGAGATGGATTCCTCTAAAGTGAAGCCCAAGGGCATGAAGTTTGATTATCTGACGAAGGAGGCTAAGGTGTGGCAGCAGATCCTGTCCCATTATGTCATGCCTAGCACTCACTTCCTAGAGATTCCCGTTAATATGCTTGTCCTGATCTGGTGCATCCTTGAGGGGAAGGAGCTGTACCTTCCCCGACTCATCAGACGATTCATGTGGCGAGCCCATATCAGGGGCAACCTTCCATTCCTGTGTTTGGTCACGCAGCTTGCTCATCGGGCTGAGGTAATTTGGCTACTAGAAGATGAGTCACCACCAGCAGTCTACAGCAAGGAGAAAGTTATTTCGTGGGGGACTTGGGTTGGTGACCGACCAGCATCCCAGCATAGAGACCGAGCTACCACAGCAGCAGCATCTGAGCCAGCTTCTTCTTCAGTAGCAGCAGGACCCTCGGCAGCACCATCTTGTGCAGTGCTCCTTCGAGCGCATGGACCAGATATAATGTCACAACAAGCGATGTTATGAGCACCTGAGATGGATGATAGCAGCATTGGGTGTCGACATTCCCTCCGAGCTCGATACTCGTTCCGACCAGTTTTTGGCAGAGGAGGAGGCTCAGAAGGAGGAGGCTCAGCAGACAGAGGCCCCTACACAGACTCAGGCCCCCACAGAGACTCAAGCTCCTGATGAGCAGCAGACTTCTGTGGAGCCACAGCCAGAGCCACAGCCTCAGCCAGCTGCGGACGTTGACGCTCTCACCCAGCCTAAGTTGTAGCATCGAGGACGATGCTTTCTTCTAAGTGTGGGGAGGTCGCCGTCTTCGGCGGATTTCATTTTGGTGACCATTTCAGACATTCTTATTTTATTTCGCATTATTTTCAATATTTGCACTTTATTTTACTGCACTTTCAGCCTTTGTATATATTAGTTATTTTGGATACTTTTGAGTTTATCGCATTTTGCACTTTGGCTTGTATATACTCTAGATTTTTAGTTGGATTTGCATATTTTAGTTTGGTAATATTATATATATATATATATATATATATATATATATATATATGGCTTAGTAGTTATGATTTGGAAAAATATGGATTATTGAGCTTAGTTTACCCTTTTGCATATGAGAATTTGGTTTGGTTGAAAATAGGAAATAAACTAAGGAATTTTAACCTTTCTCAATCACAACATTTCATTTAGGGTATATATAATAAGCTTAGTCAAAATAATAAAATTTTCTAAGAAATTTATCTATATGGCACTCCAATTTATTTGAGTAAAATTTTTTTTAGAACTTGCTTGAACTATATATTGTGAATCATGTTTTTGAGCTAAGAACACATAAGCATGTGAGTTTTGAGCCTAATTTTGTGGTTACATCATATAACCACTATTTTCATTCTTGTGTGTTTTATTCTCTTTCTATGATTGCAATCTTTAATTTGTTTAATTCTTTATGTCCATTATTCTATGTATACATGCACTTATATGATTTAGGCCATTGTTTCAATTAGCTCACTTACCCAAATAGCCTTACCTTTTATTTTCCATTGTTAGCCAACTTTGAGCCTATGCTAAACCCATTTGTTCTTAATTTTAGCACATTACAAGCCTTAAAGCAAAAAATAATAAATGTCCTTAATTTGGATCTTTGATTAGCTTAGGCTAGTAAGAGTGTTTATCATTTCAGTGTGGGAAATTTGGGAACTTTGGTTGGGATAAAAGAGTGTTCTTGTATTTCTATCAAAAATATTGGGAATTAGGTACATACTCATGTATTGAATGCAAGGTTGCAAGAACCGGACCGGTCAATGAACCGGTAAGGCGACTGGTTCACTGGTTCAGTGGTTCGACCGGGGCTCAACCGGAGTTCAACTGGTTTAATTAAATATTAAATAAAATTATTAAAAATTTAATATATAATTTTACATATTTAAATTCATTAATTTTTAAGTAAAAAAAAACTAATAAAATTTAAGATATAATAAAATTGAAGATGAAAAGTTCATTGATAATATTCAGATTGAGTTAAATTTATTGATGACTTTAAAACAACTAATTGAGGCAGAATTTCCACTCAAACTGCAAAAAATTAAAGATCTTGCAGGCTACATTATCAAGCCAAGGCTAATTATTGAACGTCAATTCTCTTAGACAATTCAATTATCCCTTTTTGGGCTGCCAATATAAAATTTAATTGAATAACACATTGATGAAATCTCTTATTGTGCAACAAGCCTCTTATAACTAACCAAACCCTAACTAGGTTCAACAAATTCAATGCTTTTTAACAACAAAAACTCAGAATATAGACAACTCAACCTCCAAATCCAAAAACAGAAAAACTAAGTGAAACAATCCAAATTAAATTCAGAATCACATTAAGCAACAACCCAACTCAGAACACAATCCCAATTTAGAATCTAGTACAAAAAATTAACTCAGAAGCCAGAATCTTAGAAATCGAAACTAAAGAAGCAGCGGCTTACTGGAGACACGGTGATAAACCACTATTTTATGGTTTATATTGTGTTTAACTGTGTGGTTTTATCATGATCCTGGCCCACTTATTCATTAAAATAGCATGCATTTATATTTCCTTCCTGAAATTATTACATGATTGAAAACTGCTTCCTAGAGACTTTTAATTATGCATTTTTCTTCTCCTTTATTCCATTCGATGCCTTGATCTGTGTGTTAAGCGTTTCAGGCTTTATAGGCAAGAATGAGTTGGAGATTGGAAAGAAAGCTAGAAAAAATGGAAGGAACACAAGAAATTGAGGAGATGACCAGCGAGAAGCGACGCGACCGCATGGACGACGCGACCGCACGGAGAAGATCAAATTGCAGTGACGCGGCCGCATGGATGACGCGACCGCGTGGCATGAAATAGCACGAGTGACGCGGCCGCATGGGTGACGCGACCGCGTGACAAAGCAGAATGCCGAATGACGCGTCCGCATGAGCAACGCGATCGCGTGACATGCGCGATCTGCATAATCTGCAGAATTCGCTGGGGGCGATTTTGGACCCTATTTTGACCCAGCCCGGAACAGTAGACTAGAGCCAGAGAACATGCAGAAACCAAAAACAACATTCATTCTACACAGTTTTAGTTTTAGATCTAGTTTTTACTCATCCCCTAGGTTTTCTCTCTGCACATTCATAGTTCTTAGGATTTTAATTTTCTCTTGCTTTTACATTGGGATATTGAGAAGAGTTATTACCTCATCAAGACTTCGTCATTCTAGTTCGTTTTCTTTACTTGGCTTTACTCTTCCATGTTCTTTGCTTTGTTTAATTTTACCATTGGAATATTTTTAGGATTATTTAATACAAGGATCACTTTTATTTTTAATTGACTATTTCGATTTTTATTTACAATGTCTTTCTTTAATTCCTTTTCATATGCTATGAATTTTACATTCACAATGAGTGAGTAGTTCCCTAACTTGATGGGGAGTTGATTGAAAGGAACCCTTGAGTTGTAAAGCTTAAAAGAAAAATTGTAATTGGGTTTATGGTTGGATTGCCTTCTAGTCACTAACACCAATCCCTTTTAATTAAGTGGATTGCAACTTGTGAACAGACGTAGCATTCCAATTTGTTTGACTTTTCCTTACCTAGTAAAGGATAACTAAACAGGATAACCTTTAATTGTCAATTAATCTTGAGAGTATTCCAACAATAATAGGGATTCCAACTAATCAACTCCCAGTCAGGGCTTTTATTTACATTATTCAAATTCACCAATTTAATTTCATGTTTACTCAACTCAAACCTTTTTGAAAACATCTGATTAATAAAATAGCACACTTTTCTGCAACTCGTTGGGAGATGACCTGGGATTCATACTCCCAGTATTTTAATTTCAATTTTCTGTGACACCTTTCTAAATTGGTAGGCAGATTTCTGGCGAGTTAAGAACTATACTTGCAACGTATATAAATTAACAATTTTTAATTCGCCAATTTCTGCTCGCATCAATTTTTGGCGCCGTTGCTGGGGAGTTTCAATAGAGTGCTAAAGTTATTAATTGGATTTTTATTTATTTATTTACATTTTATTTTGTTTTGCTACTATGAGCTGCTTGTTTCTTTCACTAGATGACGTGTTCACTTCCTAATCCACGCTTGCCAGTATTCGATCTTGAGATTGAAAGAACCATTTCACGAATAAGGCGAGCTCGGCGTCGGTTAGTCCTCTCTGAGGGCGGATTTGAATTGCCATTTGAGGAAGAAACTAGCTCCCGTTCTACTGATTCGGTTGATTTATGTACAGGTAACATGGCGGCAGCCAGAAGAGTTACTATCCAGGAGGAAGGAGCCCCTAATTTTACAATGCAACCGTTTCAAGCACATCACCCAACGGTGGCTACAAATTTTGAAATAAAGACCGCATTGCTCAATTTGATGCCCAAGTTTCATGGTTTACCTGCTCAAGAGCCTATCAAGCACCTGAGAGATTTCCAAGCAGCCTGTTCTACTGTCAGGAGTGATGGTGCAGATGAAACTTCAATTTTGCTGAAAGCTTTCCCATTTTCTCTTGAGGAAAAAGCAAGAGAGTGGTACTACACTCAACCCCTAGCAAATGTATCCAACTGGGATACGCTTAGAAAAGAGTTTTTAGAGAAATTCTTCCCATCTGAAGTTACTGATAAACTGAGGAAAGACATTTCCACGATTGTTCAGGATAACAACGAGACTCTCTTTGAATACTGGGAGCGCTTTAATAATCTTTTGGAAGCATGCCCCCACCACATAATTGACAAGATAATGTTACTCAGCTATATCACACAGGGCATGAGGCCCCAAGATAAGACCACATTGGAAAGTGCTAGCAATGGGTCTATGAAGAAGTACAAGACTACTGATGAGGCATGGCAATTGATCAGCGACTTAGCTGAATCTACTAGGAACCACAGGCAGAAACAAGGCCGTTCAAAAGCCGTTGCAGAAGTATCCTCTAGTAGAGAGACTGATGCTCTAGCTCAGAGTATCTGTGAAATGACCAACTTGCTGAAGCAGATGCAATTGAATCAACAACAAGTTCAGCAAGCTCAACCTTCTCCAGCACAGCAAAGCCAACATTTAATCCCGCAGAGAGTCTGCGGCATTTGTGCTGATTATACCCATTATACTGATGAATGCCCGCAGCTCCAGCAGGAAGACAACATGTTGGCATCCACTCATAACTTCTATGACCGCCCCCAACCAATGGTACAATCAAGGTGGAAATCATAACCATGGATAGCAGGACAATTCTAACCAGAATTGGAAGGACAACAATAACAGAGGAGGCAGAGATAATCAGAGAAATCAGAGGTGGAATAATAACAACAATAGGCAGCAGAATCAACCTTACAGAGCACCTCACTTGAGGCAATCCCAAAGACCACAGAATACCCAACAGCAGACCTCTCAATTTACTCATCCTTCTTCATCTTTTAATGAAGAGTTACTACAATCTTTAGAGCGAAGACAACAGACCATGGAAAATAAAATTATGAATAACATTAATGCCAGTCTGAATGGTCTGACCTCTACTTTGCAAGCTCTTGTCTCACAGATTGGATCAATGCAAAATTCCAGTAACCAACCTTCAAGCTCCACTAGAATCCCCTCTCAACCATTACCCAATCCAAAGGGGGGCATTAATGCCATCACCCTCAGGTCCGGAACCACACTGCAGGAGAGGAATCAGGAGGAGCCAAGCCCACCAGAACACGCCTCAGCTGAAGAGGTAGTAGAAATAGAAGATGTTGAAGAGGAAGAGGACACACAGGACATAGCTGAAAAAGAAGAAGTCCAACCACAGGAGGAAGCACTAAAAGGCACAGACACTGAAGAAAACACCACTCCCATTCCATTTCCACAACTTACAAGGAAGCCCAGGAAGCAACTGGAACCCGATTCCAAAATGGTAGAAATATTCAAAAAGGTTGAGGTAACTGTTCCCCTTTTTGATGTTATTCAACAGGTACCTAAATATGCAAAGTTTCTAAAAGATTTATGTATACATAAAGACAAAATTAATAAATTAGAAACTATTCCTTTAGGTAGTTCCATATCTGCTTTAATAGGAGGATTACTTGAAAAGTGTAGTGACCCAGGTCCTTGTATAGTTAGTTGTACTATTGGTGGAGTAGTAATTTATGATTGCATGTGTGATTTAGGAGCATGTGTTAGCATAATGCCTTTGTCTATATATGATATTTTGAGGCTCCCTCCCTTAAAAAGGTCGGCAGCTCGTTTTGTGTTAGCAAATAAAAGCATTATTACAGTGGCTAGAGTCGCTGAAGATGTTTTAGTGAACATTAAAGGGCTTACATTTTCCACTGATTTTTATATCTTGGAGATGCCCCATAATGACTCAGATAAGCCATCATCAATCCTACTTGGAAGACCATTCCTAAAGACATCAAAATTCAAATTGGATGCTTTTTCAGGATCATACTCTTTTGAAATAGATGGCCGAATAGTGATCTTCAATCTGAATGGAGTCATAAATAACCCTCCAGAAGATCATTCTATCTTCCAGTGTGATGTCATAGATGAAACTGTAGTTGAAGTTCACAAGGAAGAATTAGAAGAGAGGCACACTGGACAAGGCCCAAGTGTGGGGACCCTCTTGACTGATAATGAGGGCACTTCGGCATTTTCACAAGCTTCAGACAATCCAGAGCCTGCCCATGATCAGAAGTTGGAATTAAAACCTCTCCCTCCACATCTCAAATATGCTTATCTTGAAGATGAGCAGAAGTTTCCAGTTATCATTGCAAGGGAACTCACTTCTCAACAAGAAGAGCAGCTACTTGATGTATTGAGGAGGCACAAGAGGGCAATTGGGTGGAGTTTGGCAGACATAGTAGGCTTCAACCCTCAAGTATGTGAGCACAGAATATTTTTAGAAGAGGGAGCAAGACCTGTCTGTCAACCCCAAAGAAGATTGAATCCCACTATCTTGGAAGTTGTCAAAAAGGAAGTGACCAGACTATTGGAAGCAGGTATCATCTATCCCATTTCAGATAGTGAATGGGTTAGCCCAGTGCAAGTGGTGCCCAAGAAGTCTGGAGTCACTATAGTGAAGAATGAGCATGGAGAGCTTATAGCAACTAGAGTTCAGAACGCTTGGAGAGTCTGCATTGATTACAGGCGTCTCAACCAAGCCACCCGTAAGGATCACTACCCACTTCCATTCATTGATCGAATGCTGGATCTCCTGTCAGGAAAATCACATTATTGTTTTTTAGATGGTTACACAGGTTATTTCCAGATTCATATAGCTCCTGAGAATCAGGAAAAGACCACTTTTACTTGTCCTTTTGGGACTTATGCTTACAAGAGAATGCCCTTTGGCTTGTGCAATGCACCAGCTACTTTCCAAAGGTGCATGATGAGTCTTTTCTCTGATCTTATTGAGGACTGTATGGAGGTTTTTATGGACGATTTTAGCATTTATGGTGATTTTTTTAGCCTTTGCTTAGATGGATTATCTAGAGTATTAGATAAATGTGTTAATACAAACCTTGTATTAAATTTTGAAAAATGTCATTTTATGGTAAAACAAGGGATTGTATTAGGACATGTGGTATCTAATAATGGAATTTCTGTAGATCCAGCAAAGGTGAATGTTATTTCTAGTTTACCTTACCCCTCCTCTGTGAGGGAGGTCCGTTCGTTCCTTGGCCATGCAGGTTTTTACAGGAGATTTATTAAGGACTTTAGTAAGGTAGCACTTCCCTTATCCAGATTACTGCAGAAAGATATTGAGTTCGAGTTCAGTGAGAATTGCAAACAAGCATTTGATAAGCTGAAGACCGCCCTGACTCAAGCTCCAATTGTGAGAGGACCAGACTGGAGCCAGCCGTTTGAAATCATGTGCGATGCTTCCAACCATGCAGTAGGAGCAGCGCTAGCTCAGCATGAAGGTAAGGATCCTTTTGTTATAGCTTATGCATCTAAGACTTTAGATGCTGCCCAGTCCAATTATACTACTACTGAGAAAGAGCTTCTTGCTATTGTTTTTGCTCTGGATAAATTCCGAGCTTATTTACTTGGTACTAGAGTAGTAGTATATTTGGACCATGCAGCTTTAAAGTATCTATTAGCTAAAAAGGAGTCCAAACCAAGGCTTATACGTTGGATACTGCTATTACAAGAATTTGATTTAGAAATAAAGGATAGGAGTGGTAACCAGAATTTAGTGGCAGACCACTTGAGTCGCCTTGAGCACATTAAGGATGATTCTACTCCTATAGATGATAATTTTCCATTTGATAACCTGCAAGCAGTATCTGAGGTATTCCCTTGGTATGCACCTGTAGCTAATTATCTAGTTAGCCACACATTTCCTCCAAATTTTTCTAAGCATCAAAGAGACAAGCTGAAAAGCGATTCTAAATATTATATATGGGATGACCCATATTTATGGAGATGTGGCGCTGATCAGGTAATTAGACGTTGTGTATCTCAATCAGAATTCCAGTCTATTTTAGAGGCCTGTCACTCATCTGAGAGTGGAGGGCATTTTGGCCCTCAACGAATAGCTAGAAAGATCTTAGACTGTGGATTCTGGTGGCCTACTCTTTTTAGAGACGCTGCTGAATTTTGTAAATCTTGTCTCCCATGCCAAAAATTTGGTAATATATCCAGGAGGGATGAGATGCCTCAACAAGTTATGCTTTTCTGTGAAATTTTTGATGTTTGGGGCATTGACTTCATGGGTCCGTTTCCAAATTCTAATATTTATTTTTATATATTGTTAGCTGTGGATTACGTTTCCAAATGGGTGGAAGCAATTCCTACCCGCACTGATGATGCTAACACTGTTGTTTCCTTTGTGAGAAACCATATTATTTGTTGCTTTGGATCACCATGAGCAATCGTGAGCGATCAAGGCACCCTTTTTGTAACAGAAGACTAACAGGATTGATGAAGAAGCATGGGATAATTCATAAGGTTGCGACAACATACCATCCTCAGACCAATGGGCAAGCCGAGGTGTCAAACAGAGAAATAAAGCGTATCTTGCAGAAGATAGTCGAACCTCATAGAAAAGACTGGAGCACCAGGCTACAAGATGCACTCTGGGCATATAGAACAGCATACAAAACACCCATTGGGATGATTCCTTTCCGCTTAGTTTATGGAAAAGCTTGTCATCTCCTAGTTGAAGTAGAGCACAGAGCTTTTTGGGCAGTCAAGGAGTGCAATATGGGAATTGAGAAAGCCGGAGCTGAAAGGAAGTTGCAACTGCAAGAACTGGAGAGCCTTCGCCTAGAAGCTTATGAGAACTCAAGACTATACAAGGAGAAGATGAAGGCTGTACATGATCAGCACATCAAGAGAAAAGAGTTCCAGCCTGGGAATTTAGTCCCCCTTTACAAATCTCGACTGAGGCTCATGCCAAGCAAGTTGAGATCACAATGGGAAAGTCCATACAGAGTAGAGAAGGCCGAACCATACGGAGTTTATCACCTAAGTCATCCTTCAAGTTCTGAACTTATCAAAGTTAATGGACAACGCCTAAAGCTATACCATGGCGAGAAGATGCAGAAAAACAAGGAGCTTGAGATCTTCCTCTTGGAAGATCCCCACATAGCAGATGATTGAGCTAGTGGAGCGTCCAACTTACGGACGTTAAAGCAAAGTGCTAGGTGGGAGACAACCCACCATGGTATGATCGTTCTTTTCTTTATTTTTAGTTTTTCCTATTCAATAACTCTTCTCTTTATCAGTACTTTCGTGCATCTGCATTTACATACTTTTATTTCTTTAAAAAAAAAAAAAGAGCCACGCGACGCGACCGCATTAGCAACGCGTCCGTGTCGCAAGGAGAGGGGAGAAAAATAAAAAACGAATAGAGAGTCATGCTGGAGCATGGCTGGAGGCGTGCCAGTGGCACGAATTGACCCACGCGACCGCGTCACTGACGCGTCCGCGTCGTATGGGCATAATGGCCTCCCACACGACCGCGTGACCCACGCGGCTGCGTGCCCTGATTTTCGACGTAAAAAGGGTGCACAACGAATTATTGTGCGAGAGTGGTGTTGGATTGGTGCTGAACGCACAATTCTACCCACGCGGACGCATGGCCCACGCGTCCGCGTCATTCCCTTCTGAAGCCCACTCACGCGATCGCATGCCCCACGCGATCGCGTCACCCCAAAATTGGCAAATATATCAATTCGAACAGAGAGTTGTGCAAGCGCGAGGCTGCACTCGTGCCAAAAGCACAACATGGGTCACGCGATCGCGTGACCGACGCGACCGCGTCACCTCACTTGAAGCGCAATCATGCGAACGCGTGCCCTATGCGGCCACGTCGCTTGCGCCGCACAGCTCAACCTAAATTGCCAAAATATCTTATCTTTTTCCTCTCCAAATCCTAATTTCTCTTTTCCCTCCTTATTTCTTCCCTCTCTCTTCTTCTTTTTATCTCACCTTTCACTCTCTCTCTCTCTCTCACCTCCATTAACAAGGTTTTATTTTCTTCTTCACTCTTTCCTTTTTCTTTTCATTTTCCATATTTTCTTTCTTCTTCTTTCCTTTTTACATTGTGTTAGAATTTTCTTTGAGTCATTATTCCTCATTATATGCTTGTGGATTGTTGAAAATTGTTTGGCAATTATATATATATTCTTTAAAGGATTGCTTGCATGTTCACCTTAATACTTTCTATACCTTATCTACCATGCATGCTATGTGTTTGTTAAAAAGCCCATATGGCATTATGCACTTCTCTATGTTATTCTACTATTCAGTGCTGCTTTTCATAAACTCCCTTTACTATTGTATTAATTAAAATTAATTGTCAATACAAACATGATAGTTTGCTATAATGTGATGCTTGATCAATGCTACTCATGCCCTTTGCCGGCATGCCAATAGACACCTTGCATTCACTTGTCATTATATGCACTAGCTATTTTCCATTGATGACTTTTCACATGTACTCATGAGCGTGTGTTAATGTCAGTTACCTCTTAATGTGCATCCATCACCACCTTTTCCGTTCTCTTCCTTGCTATATATCTCTTTGAATTTAATTTACTTTCTCTTTCCTTTTTCAGGATGGCCACCAAGAAAGGAAAAGAGAAATCTACTCCCAAACCCCCAGCAAGAAGAGGAACTAAAAGAGCACTAGTGGCAGAGCCTTCTTCAACTGCAGTCAAGCCCTCAACAAAAAGAGTTAAGAGGATCATAAAGGTTGACGAAAAGGAGAAAGCCTTTCAAGCAAGGGACACTGCGCGATTTCCCAATCGCTACTGTGAGCAGATGTTCCCCATCCTGGCTGAACGGAGCTACAACAACGAACACCTTCTTATCCTTCCGCCCAATATTGCTACTTTTGTTGAACCGCAAATTGAACGAAGACATTGGGATTTCCTATAGAGATAACCAAGGCAGGTCAATCTTTCTTGGGTAGTCGAGTTCTACTCTAACTTCTACCTACCTACCCTGCAGTCTGTCTTTATCCGTCAGAAGCAAGTCCCCATTACAGAAGAGGCCATTCAAAAAGCTTTAGGTCTTCCCCCTATTCCAGAAGGATTGGACGCCTTTCAAGAAGCCACACTCAAGCGCTAGATGTACCAATTTGACTGGAAAACTGTTCTCAGAAGTATCGCACTACCTGGCAGCCGTTGGATCTATGGATACCATCGTACCCGCCCTAAGGGAATATCAGCTTCAGCACTCACCTTGGAGGCTCGCGTATGGGCACAGATCATGTCCCATTACGTCTTTCCGAGCACTCACGAGTCCTCCTTCACTGCGGACATGGCCGTTCTACTATGGTGCATCCTTACAGACCAGCCTCTGAATCTACCAAGACATATCCGGAATGCCATGGGACACGTACAAATCGCGGGCAACTTACCTTTTCCCACCTTAATCTCAGATCTTGTCTCAGTAGCCAGAGTCTCCTACAGAGCTGGGGACACTAAAGCCATGCTTCCACGGGATGATCAGTATGTCCCTAACGGGAAATACCTCAGACCTCCAGCAGCCACTACAAGCCTTCCTACTGCACCGGTTGAAGATACTCCTTCTTCAACACCACAAGCACCTACAACAGACGCACTGCTCCAGCAGATAATCGAAAGGTTGGATCGGCAAGAACAGAAAGCGAAGTTAAGAGAGCACCGTAACGAGCGCCAATTCGAACACCTCAAGGAGCTACTCAAGGGACACTTCAAGGACTCAGACACCCCGGACTCCACTTTCTTTACCAGCACAGGGAGCCATGATGGTCCCGACTGAGGAGATACTGCTACCAGCCCACCCCTGTTCCTGACAGATGGCACCGAGGACGGTGCAAAGCCTTAAGTGTGGGGAGGTCGGTCAGTACCTGACTTCCGGAGGTAATTTCTCTTCCCTAGCACCAATAAATTAAGATATTTTAGTTAGATTTTCTTTCTTTTATAGAATAGGATAAATTGTATAGTAATAGGTTAGTTGCATGCATGCTCTACTTGATTGAAAAGACACTAAGTTTCTTCTAAGACTCTATCTTTGGAACAAAATTTCACTAATTTTTAAAAATTTTCTATGATAAATCTGCTTGAAGTTGTATTTGGAACATGATTTTTGAGCTAAAGAACACACAATCTGTGAAGATTTGAGCCTTTATGCATGGTTACATTATTTAACCATAAATACTTTACTCTTGTGTGTTTACTTCTCTATGATTGTAATCTATATTTTGTTTCATCCTATATGTCCAATATTTATTATATTTGTATGCTTGCATATGATTGAGGCCATCTTTTTTTTAAACTCACTTATCCAAATTAAACCTACCCTTTTCAATTACCTTTGTTAACCACTTTGAGCCTTTAAATCCCGTTTGTTCTATATTTCACCACATTACTAGCCTTAAGCGGAAAAACAATTGTATATCCTAAATTGAATCTTTGGTTAGCTTAAGATAGAATTGTGTGTGCTAGTTAAATATGGGAAATTGTGGGAACAAAAGTTATTAAGGGAATGTGTCATGATAATACAATGGGAATTTAGATACCTACTCATGTGAAACTATAAGAATTAAAAATCTATGTGCATTGATAAGCTATGTTTATTTTTATGTCTATCTAAATATATATATATATATATATATATATATATATATATATATATATATATCAATAAATAAATAAGGGGACAAAATCACCCCAATGCTGAATTAAGAATTCAAAGATCAATGCACATATGATAAAATTAAAATAAAAAGTCGATACAAGAGTATGGAATGTAAAAGGGAATTCTGGGTAGCTAGGTATAAATTCTAAGGTTACACTAAATATATATAGGTTGGGTTAAAGCTTGGGTTAATTAAAGATTCAATTTATAAGCTCACTTAACCATATATGTATCCCTACCCCTACCTTGGCCCCATTACAACCTTGAAAAGACCTCATGATGTTTGCATTGATATATTAACTGTTGTTGATTGGTTAGGAGAAGAACAAAAGTTAGAGAGCATGATTAGAGAAGGATAGAGTGATTACCCTATACACTAGAGAGATTAGAGCGTACATACATCATCAGTGAGGGTTCAATGATTGAATTTCCATGTTCCCTGCATTCATGAGCTATCTTCTTGCACCTCTATCTGTCTTAATGTATAATGATAGAATTAGTGGAATTTGATTTGTAATTGTTTTGAAGAGCTTATTTACTTTTGATCAAGTGGGCAAGAATCATATAGATGCATTCATATATATAGGATTACATTGCATTGCAGGAGTTTCTACATGTTCATACTTATTTATTTTATCTCCTTCAATTGAGCATGAGGACATGCTAATGTTTAAGTGTGGGGAGGTTGATAAACCACTATTTTATGGTTTATATTGTGTTTAATTGTGTGGTTTTATCATGATCCTGACCTACTTATTCATTAAAATAGCATGCATTTATATTTCCTTCCTGAAATTATTACATGATTGAAAACTGCTTCCTAGAGACTTTTAATTATGCATTTTACTTCTCCTTTATTCCATTCGATGCCGTGATCTGTGTGTTAAGCGTTTCAGGATTTATATGGCAAGAATGAGTTGGTGATTGGAAAGAAAGCTAGCAAAAATGGAAGGAACACAAGAAATTGAGGAGATGACCAGCGAGAAGCGACGCGGCCGCATGGACGACGCAACCGCGCGGAGAAGATCAAATCGCAGTGACACGGCCGCATGGATGACGCGACCGCGCGGCATGGAATAGCACGAGTGACGCGGCCGCATGGGTGATGCGACCGCGTGATACAATGTCTTTCTTTAATTCCTTTTCATATGCTATGAATTTTACATTCACAATGAGCGAGTAGTTCCCTAACTTGATGGGGAGTTGATTGAAAGGAACCCTTGAGTTGGAAAGCTTAAAAGAAAAATTGTAATTGGGTTTATGGTTGGATTGCCTTCTAGTCACTAACACCAATCCCTTTTAATTAAGTGGATTACAACTTGTGAACAGACGTAGCATTCCAATTTGTTTGACTTTCCCTTACCTAGTAAAGGATAACTAAACAGGATAACCTTTAATTGTCAATTAATCTTGAGAGTATTCCAACAATATTAGGGATTCCAACTAATCAACTCCCAGTCAGGGCTTTTATTTACATTATTCAAATTCACCAATTTAATATCCTGTTTACTCAACTCAAACCTTTTTGAAAACATCTGATTAATAAAATAGCACACTTTTCTGCAACTCGTTGGGAGACGACCATGGATTCATACTCCCAGTATTTTAATTTCAATTTTCTGTGACACCTTTCTAAATTGGTAGGTAGATTTCTGGCGAGTTAAGAATTATACTTGCAACGTATATAAATTAACAATTTTTAATTCGCCAATTTCTGCTCGCATCACACGGCGAGGGAGGAACGACAGTGATAGTGAGCTCAGAAGAGGAAATGACAATGCATCATTTCAAATTAGTTAAACACAATGAGAATTCCACCTAACAACCATCTGAGCAAAAATGCATACATATATAAACAAAATTGAATCAGAGGAAACAGATCTAGAGAGAAAAAAAGAGGAACCGAATGAAGCCATTATGGACGAGGAAGTTGAAGGTGTGGTTGTCGCAGTTGTAGGTGAACTTGTTGTTAGAAGAAGGAAGCTTCTGGAGGCACTAGAACGACGGAGAGGAGAACAAACACATTTGCGACGGCGAGAAGAACTGGTCTGAGTAGACGTTCGCGATGCCAGAAGCTTCAGAGTTCAGAGTTCGAGACGACAACGCCGCTGGCAGCTACTTCAATCTGCGACGGTGGAAGTTGCTTTGATCCGCTGACAGAAGCTCTGATTCAGCGTCGATTGGTACTGACGGTGGAGTTTGTTGGAGGAAGCTAGAAGAGAAAATTAAGGTTGAGAAGGTGAGGGAAGTGGTGACTAGAGAAGGTGGCTGCTAGGGTTTGTTTCAATTCGTTTATGAGGAAGGAAAGGGGGTGAGGAGGATGTTGCGTCATTTTGGGATTTCCGTTTTTTTTTTTCTAAAACGCTGACGTTTTATGTTTAATGGTGAACCGGGCCTTGGAAAAACTGGTCCGGTTCATCTAGTTCAATGGTTACCCACCGCTTCGGCCAGTTTTTTACCAGTTTTTTGCAGGCCAGTTTTTGAGGATGACCGAACCGGCTAGAGGATCGGTTTCTGGTTAACCGGTCAACCGGCCGGTCCAGTCCGGTTCTAATTGAATGTTAAACCATATGCATTGATACTCTTGTATATATTTTAGTGTAAAAAAATGATAAAGAAAAAGAAAAAAAAGAAAGAAAAAGAAAAGCAATAAAAAGGGGACACAATGCCCCAAAGTAAAGTTTAATAAAAATCAATGCATATGTGTAGTGGTCAAAAAGAGAATGCATGAGTGTGTGAAAAAGTGAAAAATGGGTAGTTAGGTTTGTATCAGAATGGTATAGGTTGTCATAGATTAGGTGGGAAGCTTAGGTTAATCAAAGATTCAAATTTCAAGCTCACTTAACCATATACATCCTTACCTTTACCCTATCCCCATTACAACCTATGAATAAGTCCTCATGATGAATGTATTCCTGCATCGAACAATTGTTGATTATTTGATGAAAACAAATCTTGGAAAGCATGATTAGGGGAGAATTGTAACACCCTACTACACAGAGTTTTACGCTTAAGTCGTAGAACAGAAGTAGTGTGGTGTTACGGACCTCTAAATAGTAAAATATATACATAATAGTGGAAAAAGATAATATACTAGGAGCCTTGAAAAATGGGTAAAACAAAATCGAAAAATAAAAAGCGCAATGCTCAAGGAATAGGATTACTTGCGTGCTAAGAAACCTAATAGGAAATGATAAAGATAAACAAGAGAGTAAAAGAAAGCCAAGGAAACAGCATAACTAGCTCCTGACTCAGCCTGCGAAGCCAAGGCTAGTCGGAGAATATATATACATACATATACAGATATCCCAAAATACTCAAGACTCAAAATAAGGTCCTAGCTCTCCCTTAACCTCTATGAGGAACAAAATAAACAAGTTTCTTGGAGAGCAAGCTAAGTACATAGGTACATATATATATACAATCATAAAGCCCAAAATAACCCAGGGACTACTCCAACTTCAAGATCTAGACGCCTAGTGAGGAGCCTCTCGACCTCCATTTGAAAACAACAACACAGTATGGGATGAGAAACCGGAGGTTCTCAGCATGGTAAAGGTGCCACGCGTATAATAAATAAGGTCCTCGAAATGCCAGAGGCAATCCTAGAACTCCATCATACAATTGTAAAACTTAATTGATAAAAATACCAGGTACAGCTACTGCACGGCTAATCATCTGTCGGTTCTCACTAGCATCGGAATAGGATCTCTCTATCCTTTTGCACACTGTCACTGCGCCCAACATTCGCAAGTTTGAAGCTCGTTACAGTCATCCCTTCCCAGATCTTACTTGGAATACCACAGACAAGGTTTAGACTTTCCAGATCTCAGGAATGCTGCCAATTGGTTCTAGCCTATACCACGAAGGTACTAATCTCACGGACTCAGTCCGTGGATCAGAGACCCAAGAGATTATACTCTAGCTGTCGTCCAATGACTACGTTGAACATCATGTAGACCGCTTGTGGTTGTCAAACACACGGATCTTTGCTAAGCGAGTAACGAAGATAGTGGGTGATTGTCACGGGTCACCCCTTCATTCTGACTTAACTGAATTAAGTACAAGAGTATATCTTGGAGAAGAAGTAAGCGTGAATTGAAAGAAAAATAACAGTACTTGCATTAATTCATAAAGAAAAGCAGAGCTCCGCACCTTAATCTATGAAGTGTAGAAACCCCACCGTAGAAAATACATAACAGAAAAGAGGTCTAGGCATGGCCGTGTGGCCAGCCTCCAAATGTGAAAAATGGCATAAGCCCCTAAGTGTGCGAATACAATAGTAAAAAGTGCTATTTATACTAAACTAGTTACTAGGGATTACAGAAAATAAGTAACTAAGTGCAAATAGTGCAGAAATCCACTTCCGGGGCCCACTTGGTGTGTGCTTGGGCTGAGCATTGAGCTTTACACGTGCATAGGTCTTTTCTAGAGTTAAACACCAGCTTAGTTGCCAGTTTGGGCGTTTAACTCCAGTTCTGGTGCCAGTTCTGGCGTTTTACGCCAGAAAAGGGTCTCTAGTGGCGTTTGAACGCCAGTTTGGGTCATCAAATCTCGGGCAAAGTATGAAATATTATATATTTCTGGAAAGCCCAAGATGTCTACTTTCCAACACAATTGAGAGCGCACCAATTGGGCTTCTGTAGCTCCTGAAAATCCACTTCGAGTGCAGGAGGGTCAGAATCCAACCACATCTGTAGTCCTTTCTCAGATTCTGAATCAGACTTTTGCTCAGATCCCTCAATTTCAGCCAGAAAATACCTGAAATTACAGAAAAACACACAAACTCATAGTAAAGTCCAGAAATGTGATTTTTTCATAAAACTAATAAAAATATAATAAAAAGTAACTAAAACATACTAAAAACTATGTAAAAATAATGCCAAAAAGCGTATAAATTATCCGCTCATCACAACACCAAACTTAAATTGTTGCTTGTCCCCAAGCAACTAAAAACAAAATAGGATAAAAAGAAGAGAAAATACAATCAATTTCAAAATATCAATGAAGCTTAGTTTCAATTAGATGAGCGGGACTAGTAGCTTTTTGCTTCTGAACAGTTTTGGCATCACTTTATCCTTTGAAGTTCAGAATGATTGGCATCCATAGGAACTCATAATTCAGATAGTGTTATTGATTCTCGTAGTTCAGTATGTTGATTCTTGAACACAGCTACTTATGAGTCTTGGCCGTGACCCTAAGCATTTTGTTTTCCAGTATTACCACCGGATACATAAATGCCACAGACATATAACTGGGTGAACCTTTTCAGATTGTGACTCAGCTTTGCTAGAGTCCCCAGTTAGAGGTGCCCAGAGTTCTTAAGCACACTCTTTTTGCTTTGGACCACGACTTTAACCGCTCAGTCTCAATCTTTTCACTTGACACCTTCACGCTACAAGCACATGGTTAGGGACAGCTTGATTTAGCCGCTTAGGCCAGGATTTTATTCCTTTGGGCCCTCCTATCCATTAATGCTCAAAGCCTTGGATCCTTTTTACCCTTGCCTTTTAGTTTAAAGGGTTATTGGCTTTTTGCTCTTGCCTTTTGGTTTAAAGAGCTATTGGCTTTTTCTGCTTGCTTTTTCTTTTTCTTTCTTTTTCTTTATTTTTTGCCATTTTTTTCTTCGCAAGCTTGTGTTTTTCACTGCTTTTTCTTGCTTCAAGAATCAATTTTATGATATTTCAGATTATCAATAACATTTCTCTTTTTTCATTATTCTTTCAAGAGCCAAGAATTTTAACATTCATAAATTTCACTATAAAAAATATGCACTATTCAAGCATTCATTCAGAAGACAAAAAGTATTGCCACCACATCAAAATAATTAAACTATTTTCAAGATAGAATTCAAAATTTATGTACTTCTTTTTCTTTTTCAGAAAACATTTTTCATTTAAGAAAGGTGAAAGATTCATGGAACATTCATAGCTTTAATACATAGACACTGAACACTAATGATCATGTACTAAAGACAAAAACATAGATAGAATATAAAGCATAAAAACCAAAAATAGAAAAACAAATAACAAGGAGATTAAAGAACGGGTCTACCTTAGTGATGGTGGCTTCTTCTTTCTCTTGAAGAACCAATGGAGTTCTTGAGCTCCTCTATGTCTCTTTCTTGCCTTTGTTGCTCCTCTCTCATGGCCTTTTAGTCCTCTCTGATGTCATGGAGGATACTGGAGTGCTCTTGTTGAGGTCCATGAGTGGGCTCTCTTTTTTGCTCCATCCTCTTTCTAGTGATAGGCTTTTGAGATGAATCTCTCCATTTCCCATGACTCGGAGTTGGAAGCAACTGCCTTCCCTTTCCTCTTTCTAGAGGTTTTTCCGGCCTTAGGTGCCATTAATGGTTATGGAAAAACAAAAAGCAGAGCTTTTTTTCCAAACCAAACTTAAAAGGTTTGCTCGTCCTCGAGCAAAAGAAGAAAGAAAGGAGGAGAAGAAGAAGAAATAGAGGAGATAGTGGGGTGTTTTGAATTCGGCCAAGGGGGGTTTAAGTGTTTTATGATGTGTTAAATTGAAGGTGGTAAGGAGGGGTATTTATAGGGAAGAGAGAGAGGGAATTCGTGTAAGAAGGGGTTGGGTTTGGGAGGGAAATATTTTGAATTTGAATAGTGGATGGATGTGAGTGGTGAAGAGATTATGGGGAAGGGGGTAGGACTTGATAGGTGAATGGTGTTTGATTGGTCAAGGGTATTTGGGGAAGAGTGTTATGAAAAGGTGTGAAGAAGAGAGAAAGAGAGTTGGGGTAGTTGGGGATCCTGTGGGGTCCACAGATCCTGAGGTGTCAAGGAATTCGGGTCCCTGCACCTTTCTGGCGTTTAAACGCCCTCTGTGTGCCATTTCTGGCATTTAACGCAATTTCTGCTACCTTTCCTGGCGTTAAACGCCAGGCTGATGCCCTTTTCTGGCATTTAACGCCATCCAGACACCTTTTCTGGCGTTAAACGCAAGTCTGTCTGCCAATTCTGGCGTTTAACGCCCAGAATGCTGCCAGACTGGACGTTAAACGCCCATTCTGCTATCCTTACTGGCGTTTAAACGCCAGTAAGTCTGTCCTCTAGTGTGTGCTATTTTTTATTCCGCTTAATTTCTACAGCTATTTTTATGACTCCACATGATCATCAACCTAAAGAAAACATAACATGACAATGGAAAACAAATGTCTATAAAAATAAATATAATTAAATAACATTGGGTTGCCTCCCAATAAGCGCTTCTTTAATGTCAATAGCTTGACAGTGAGCTCTTAGAGAGCTTCACAGAGACTCAGAGCAGGATGGTGGCCTCCCAACACTAAACTTAGAGTTTGAATGTTGGGGCTCTGTTTGACTCTGTATTGAGAGAAGCTTTTCATGCTTCCTCTCCATGGTTACAGAAGAAGATCCTTCAGCCTTAAACACAAGGTAGTCCTCATTCAATTGAAGAACTAACTCTCCTCTGTCCACATCAATTACAGCTCTTGATGTGGCTAGGAAGGGCCTTCCAAGGATAATGGATTTATCCTCATCCTTCCCAGTGTCTAGGATTATGAAGTCAGTAGGGATGTATAGGCCTTCAACCTTCACTAAGACATCCTCTACAAGTCCATAAGCCTATTTCATTGATTTGTCTGACATCTTTAGTGAGATTCTTGCAGCTTGTACCTCAAATATCCTTAGTTTCTCCATTACAGAGAGTGGCATGAGGTTTACTCCTGACCCTAGGTCACACAGAGCTTTCTCAAAGGTCATGGTGCCTATGGTACAAGGTATTAAGAACCTTCCGGGATCCGATTCCTTCTGAGGTAATATCTACTGAGCCAAGGCATTCAGTTCATTGATGAGCAATGGAGGTTCATCCTCCCAAGTTTTATTACCAAATAACTTGGTATTCAGCTTTATGATTGCTCCTAGATACCGAGCTACTTGCTCTTCAACAATATCTTCATCCTCATCAGAGGAAGAATACTCATCAGAGCTCATGAATGGCAATAGTAAGTTCAGTGGAATCTTTATGTTCTTTATATGAGCCTCAGATTCTCTTGGTACCTCATTAGGGAACTCCTTAGTGGTCAGTGGACGTCCATTGAGGTCTTCCTCACTGGAAATCACTGCCTCTTCCTCCTCTATAGGTTCGGCCACTTTGAGTATATTGATGGCCTTGCACCCTCTCTTTGGATTCTCTTCTGTATTGCTTGGGGGAGTACTTGGAGGGATTTCAGTAACTTTTTTACTCAGCTGACCCACTTGTGCCTCCAAATTTCTGATGGAGGACCTTGTTTCAGTCATGAAACTGAGAGTGATCTTAGATAGATCAGAGAATATAGTTGCTAAGTCAGAGAGGCTCTGCTTAGAATTCTCTGTCTGTTGTTGAGAAGATGATGGAGAAGGCTTGCTATTGCCAAACCTATTTCTTCCACCATTATTATTATTGAAGCCTTGTTGAGGCTTCTGCTGATCCTTCCATGAGAAATTAGGATGATTCTTCCATGAAGGATTATAGGTGTTTCCATAGGATTCTCCCATGTAATTCACCTCTTCCATTGCAGGATTCTCAGGGTCATAAGCTTCTCCTTCAGAGGAGGCTTCTTTAGTACTGCCAGATGCAGCTTGCATTCCAGTCAAATTCTGAGAAATCAGATTGACCTGCTGAGTCAATATTTTATTCTGAGCGAATATGGCATTCAGAGTATCAATCTCAAGAACTCCTTTCTTCTGAGTCATCCCATTATTCACAGAATTTCTTTCAGAAGTGTACATGAACTGGTTATTTGCAACCATTTCAATGAGTTCCTGGGCTTCTGCAGGTGTTTTCTTCAGATGAAGAGATCCTCCAGCAGAGTGGTCCAATGACATCTTGGACAATTCAGATAGACCATTATAGAATATACATAAGATGCTCCATTCTGAAAGCATGACAAAAGGACACCTTTTGATCAATTGCTTGTATCTTTTCCAAGCTTTATATAGGGATTCACCTTCCTTCTGTCTGAAGGTTTGGACTTCCACTCTAAGCTTGCTCATCTTTTGTGGTGGAAAGAACTTGGCCAAGAAAGCATTGACTAACTTTTCCCAAGATTTCAGGCTTTCTTTAGGTTGTGAGTCTAACCATATCCTAGCTCTGTCTCTTATAGCAAAGGGGAAAAGCATAAGTCTTTAGACCTCGGGATTAACCCCATTGGTCTTAGCAGTGTCACAGATTTTCAAGAATTCAGCTAAGAACTGATGAGGATCTTCCAATGGAAGTCCATAAAACTTACAATTCTGCTGCATTAGAGAAACTAACTGAGGCTTAAGCTCAAAGTTGTTTGCTCCAATTGCAAGAATTGAGATGCTTCTTCCATAGAAGTCGGAAGTTGGTGCAGTAAAGTCACCAAGCATCTTCCTTGCATCTCCACTATTGTTATTGCGTTCGGCTGCCATGTCTACTTCTTTTTCGAAAATTTCTGTAAGGTCCTCTCCAGAGAGTTGTGCTTTAGCTTCTCTTAGCTTCCTCTTCAGAGTCCTTTCAGGTTCAGGATCAGCTTCAACAAGAATGTTCTTATCCTTGTTCCTACTCATATGAAAAAGAAGAGAACAGAAAAGAAGAAGAATCCTCTATGTCACAGTATAGAGATTCCTTTATATGAGTAGAAGAATAGAAGAATAGAAGAATGAGGTAGAGAGAGAATAAGAAGAATTCGAACATAGAGAGAGGGAGAGGGCGAATTATGAGTAGAAGAGAAGTGTTAGTAAATAAATAAACAAAATAGAAAGAGATGAGAGGGAGTATTTGAATTTTAAGAAGAGGGAAAAGAAAAATATTTTTATTTTTATTTAATTAATTAAGTTAGAATTCGAAATTTAAGAAGAGAAACAAAGGCAAATTGAAAACTAAATGAATTAATTAATTAAAAAGATTTTTGAAAAATTTGTTAGTTAGTTTTTGAAATTAATGAGAGAGAGAAGTAGTTAGAAAAAGATTTTGAAATTAAAATTTTAAAAAGATATGATTGAAACTTATTTTAAAAAATATTTGAAAAAGAAATTAAAAAGATTTGATTTTTAAAATTAAAGTTGATGACTTGACTAACAAGAAACTAAAAGGTATGATTCTAGAATTTAAAGATTGAACCTTTCTTAACAAAAAAGTAACAAACTTGAAATTTTTTAATCGAAACATTAAATGTTAGCAATAATTTCGAAAATATGAAATAAAAATAAGAAAAAGATTTTGAAAATTTATTTTGAAGAATTTTCGAAAAACATGAAAGAAAAATTAAAAAGATTTGATTTTGAAAAAGATTTGAAAAGATAGAATTTTTAAATTGAAATTTTGACTTGACTAACAAGAAACAACTAAATTTAAAAAATTTTGACCAAGTCAACTCAAAATTTCGAAATTTATGAGAAGAATAAGGAGAAGATATTTTTTTTTATTTTTGAATTTTTAATGAGGAGAGAGAAAAACAACGAAATGAAACAAAACATAAAAAGTTAAGATCAAAATAAATAATGCATGCAAGAACACTTTGAATGTCAAGATGAACACCAAGAACACTTTGAAGATCATGATGAACATCAAGAACATACTTTTGAAAATTTTTAAGAAAAGAAAGACATGCAAGACACCAAACTTAGGAATTTTTGTACTATGGACGCTAACAATTTGAAAATGCATATGAAAAACAAGAAAAGACACAAAACAAGAAAAATTACAGATCAAACAAGGAAAATCATCAAGAACAACTTGAAGATCAAAGGAGAACACAATGCATATATTTTCGAAAATTTAAGAAAAATTAAAACAAATGCAATTGACACCAAACTTAAATATTGACACAAGACTCAAACAAGAAACACAAAATTTTTGGTTTTTATGATTTTATTAAATTTTTTTGTATTTTTTTTTTAAATTATTTTGGAAAAATAAAATAAAGAAATTCAAAATTTTTAATAAGAATTCGAGGATTCATGCAATGTTATTCTAAAGCTCCGGTCTAAAAGAATTAGACATGGCCAAATGGCCAGCCAAGCTTTAGCATAACAAATACAGACATGTCCTTTCTACAGTGGAAAGTGGAAACCTCAGTCCAAAAGATTAGACATGGCTTAACAGCCAGCCAGGCTTCAACATATCCCATGAAGCTCTAGAATTCATTCTTAAAAATTTTTATGAATTTTTTGAAAACTAAATATTTTTTTTCGAAAATAAAAATAAAAAGCTTAAACATAAAATAAAATTACCCAATCTAAGCAACAAGATGAACCGTCAGTTGTCCAAACTCGAACAATCCCCGGCAATGGCGCCCAAAACTTGGTGCACGGAATTGTGATCACACTTTTCACAACTCCGCACAACTAACCAGCAAGTGCACTGGGTCGTCCAAGTAATACCTTACGTGAGTAAGGGTCGATCCCACGGAGATTGTCGGCTTGAAGCAAGCTATGGTCATCCTGTAAATCTTAGTCAGGCGGATTCAAATGGTTATGAGGTTTTGATAATTAAAAGATAAATAAAATGTAAATTAAAATAAAGATACTTATGTAATTCATTGGTGGGAATTTCAGATAAGCGTTTGGAGATGCTTTGTTGCTTCTGAACCTCTGCTTTCCTACTGTCTTCATCCAATCATGCGTGCTTCTTTCCATGGCAAGCTGTATATCCTCTCGGATGAAAAATACCAGGTACGATTTCTGCACGGCTAATCAACTGTCGAATTTCTCGTCTCGGATGAAAAATACCAGGTATAGCTACCGCACAGCTAATCATCTGTCGGTTCTCACTAGCGTCGGAATAGGATCTCTCTATCCTTTTGCACACTGTCATTGCGCCCAACATTCGCAAGTTTGAAGCTTGTCACAGTCATCCCTTCCCAGATCCTACTCGGAATACCACAAACAAGGTTTAGACTTTCCGGATCTCAGGAATGTTGCCAATTGGTTCTAGCCTATACCACGAAGGTACTAATCTCATGGACTCGGTCCGTGGATCAGAGACCCAAGAGATTATACTCCGGCTGTCGTTCAATGACTACGTTGAACATCATGTTGACCACTTGTGGTGTTTAGGCACGCGGATCTTGGCTAAGCGAGTAACGAAGATAGTGGGTGATTGTCACGGGTCACCCTTTCATTCAGACTTAACTGAATTAAGTACGAGTATATCTTGGAGAAGAAGTAAGTTTGAATTGTAAGAAAAACAATAGTAAAAAGTGTGCAAATACAATAGTAAAAAGTGCCATTTATACTAAACTAGTTACTATGGATTACAGAAAATAAGTAACTAAGTGCAGATAGTGCAGAAATTCACTTTCGGGGCCCACTTGGTGTGTGCTTGGGCTGAGCATTGAGCTTTACACGTGCATAGGTCTTTTCTAGAGTTAAACGCCAGCTTGGATGCCAGTTTGGGCGTTTAACTCCAGTTCTGGTGCTAGTTATGGCGTTTTACACCAGAAAAGGGTCTCTGGTGGGCGTTTTAATGCCAGTTTGCGCCATCAAATCTCAGGAAAAGTATAAACTATTATATATTTCTCGAAAGCTCAAGATGTCTACTTTCCAATGCAATTGATAGCGTACCAATTGGGCCTCTATAGCTCCAGAAAATCCACTTAGAGTGCAAGAGGGTCAGAATCTAACAGCATCTGCAGTCCTTTCTCAGCCTCTGAATCAAACTTTTGCTCAGATCCCTCAATTTCAGCCAGAAAATATCTGAAATTACAGAAAAATACACAAACTCATAGTAAAGTCCAGAGATGTGATTTTTGCATAAAAACTAATAAAACTATAATAAAAAGTAATTAAAACATACTAAAAACTATATAAAAACAATGCCAAGAAGCGTATAAATTATCCGCTCATCAGCAGCAAACAGGTGTCACGTGTGCGCATGAGCCATGCGCACACGTGGTGAGCATAGCACGTCACGTGTACGCATGAGTCATGCGTATGCGTGATCATGCGCATTGGCCTCTCACGCGCACGTATGGCTACTCGCGCATGCGTCATTAAAATGTCACGACACGTGTACGCGTGGGCCACGCGTACGGGTGGATGTTCGTTTCCCAAAAATTCGCAGAATGCCCAGAAAGCTGCATAACTAGTATTTTAACACCTGCATAACACAGTTTTATACACCAAATTTCCGTTGTTCATAACGTTCTCTACAAAATTCCGTTTTCCACAAAATTGATATCGTTCAAAAGCTTATAAAACCATCTTTCATTTGAAACAAAGCACATTTCCATCCAATATTTGAGAAGCAAGTTATGGACTCCCAAAGCTCACCAAAATTCACTTTTTACCAAATAACACCCAAACCTCATTTTCACCAAATTCCTTGCCCATAAAACCTACATATTTTTAACATATCAAGTCCCATTTCATTAATACTATCCACTAGTACATTAATATTCACACCAATACATAAAACTCATACATTAATCATAAATCCACCCTTTCCAACCATAAGCTTCCATTTTAAAATTCATTAACAACCACTCATAAATCACCTTTAACTAACTCAACAAGCCATAATCACCAAATTCCATTAACCTATATCAAAATCATCATCAACCTTTCATTAGCAAATCCAAGAACACATATTCAACAATGTCAATATCTCTTGCTCATAATTTTCAACACAAGCTCAAGCATTAATATAACCATCATCATCACAAAGCCAACCATTTAATGCATTAATTTGTCCAACATCATCACAAAGCTAACCATTTAATACATTGTACCATTTCAACTTAACCTATGGTTCTCTAGCTTAATTTTTCACACAACACCTTAAATGTTAAACGCGCGAAACCTAAACCATACCTTGGCCGATCACTTTATTCAATCTAAGGTAGCCTCACAAGCTAGAATATATCCCCCCAAGCTCAAAGAACCAGCCGCAAGCCGAGCTTCAATCACCAATAAACCTCCAAATACTCACTTTTCAATTCCAATGCATATATATGAACTTCACACCTAATACACACATATATTCCAAATTCAGATTTTACCTAATGGATTCAAAATTAAAGTTCCACAAGCTCCTAGAATCTTTACCTAGAATTTTTACCGCTCCTACACGCGAAGCAACTCAAACCCAGTAAGCACCACAAGCTAAATCAAACCTAGAACATCAAAATTGGCAAAATCTCACCATAGAGTTTCAATTTCAAGAATAGAAAAGGGATAGAGATTCTGGAACAAAAATGGAGCTTACCGGTGAAATTGATCCGACAGAAATGTAGAGCTCGACGCGCTGGACGCGTGACCGCGAATGGTGCGGCGATCGGTGCTCAAACGAGGAAGTTCTAGAGGATGCAAGGAATGGTGAGGGTTTGGAGCTCTCATCTCCCCCTTGCTGTTTTCAGTCTAATTCTTAGCTGAATGGGGAAGAAGATGGCTCTGTTCCTTTAAGTGTTTGGGTCCGGTTGGACCCACGGGCCCGGTTTGGGCCCCAGTTTAACCGGTTCGGCCCTTCCGGTCCGATTTTAGGCCAAATTTTTTGAAATTTGTATCAAAATTCTCGTTTTGAGGAGCTCTATCATGTTTTAATATTAATTTTGCATTTTTAATTTTCCTATTTAAAATTTGATTTATTGACTAATTATTTACCGATTTTAGTGGGGTTTACATCCTACCCACCTAATTAGGAATTTTGTCCTCAAAATTAAGAGTGAGTTACCTGAAAAGAGGTGTGGGTAGACCTTCCGCATCTCTAACTCAAGATCCCAGGTATGTTCTTCAATACCAGCCTGACTCCAAGCTACTTTCACCAAAGAAACCTCTTTTCCGCGTAGACGCTCAATGCTGGTATCATCAATTCTAACCGGAGTTACTGGAAGCGTCAGATCTTCTCTCAATTGAACTGATTCCGGCTCTAGGACATGACTAGGATCAAAAGTGTATTTACAAAGCTGCGATACGTGAAACACGTCATTCAGGTTTGAAAGATGTGGTGGTAAAGCGATCCTATACGCTACTGGTCCAACTCTCTTCAGGATTTCAAACGGCCCAATGTAACGGGGATTTAACTTCTTAGTTTTGATGGATCTTCCTATTCCAGTTGTCAGAGTAACCTTCAGGAAGACGTGTTCTCCTTCCTCAAACTCTAAAAGCTTCCACATTTGGTCAGCATAGCTTTTTTGACGGCTTTGAGCCACAAGTATTCGACTACGGATTTTATTTATTTGCTCAGTGGTTTCACTTATCATTTCAGGCCCTGTCAAGCTCTTTTCTCCTACTTCATACCAACATAATGGAGATTGACATTTTCTTCCGTATAAAGCTTCATACGGAGCCATTCCAATGCTTGCATGATAGTTTTTGTTATAAGCAAACTCTACCAAAGGCATATATCGATCCCAGCTCTCCGGTTGGTCCAAAAGACAAGCTCTTAGCATATCTTCCAAGGTTTGGATTGTTCTTTCTGATTGGCCATCCATCTGAGGATGATATGCAGTACTTAGGCTTAATTGAGTGCCAAAAGCTCGTTGAAAAGCTCCCCAGAACCGTGATGTGAAGCAAGGATCTCTATCAGATACAATGGTGGAAGGTACACCATGTAACCTCACAATCTTCTTTATGTATAATCGCGCTAACTCCTCCATAGTACAACTTATCCGAATAGGCAAAAAATGAGCTCCCTTGGTCAGTCGATCTACAACAACCCAAATAGCATCACAATCTGTCTGAGTCCTTGGTAAACCCAACACAAAATCCATAGCAATGCTTTCCCATTTCCACTGTGAAATCTCCAAAGGTTGAAGGGTTCCTGCTGGTCTTTGGTGTTTGATGAGCGGATATTTTATACGCTTTTGGGGTTAATTTCATATAGTTTTTAGTATATTCTAGTTAGTTTTTAGTTTATTTCCATTAGTTTTTAGGAAAAATTCATATTTCTGGACTTTACTATGAGTTGTGTGTTTTTCTGTAATTTCAGGTATTTTTCTGGCTGAAATTGAGGGAGCTGAGCAAAAATCTGATTAAGGCTGAAAAAGGACTGCTGATGCTGTTGGATTCTGACCTCCCTGCACTAAAAGTGGATTTTCTGGAGATACAGAACTCGAAATGGCGCGCTTCTAATTGCGTTGGAAAGTAGACATCCAGGGCTTTCCAGCAATATATAATAGTCCATACTTTGCTCAAGAATAGATGACGTAAACTGGCGTTCAACGCCACTTCTCTGTCCAATTTTGGCGTCCAGCGCCAGAAAAGGATCAAAAGTTGGAGTTCAATGCCAAAAATGGATCCAAACCTGGCATTGAACGCCCAAAACAGCCTTATGCACGTGAAATATTAAAGTCTCAGCCCCAGCACATACCAAGTGGGCCCCAAAAGTGGATCTCTGCACCATCTGTCATAGCCTACTCACATTTTGTAAACCTAGGCTACTAGTTTAGTATTTAAACAACTTTTAGAAACTTATTTTGTATCTGATGACATTTTTAGATCTGAACTTTGTACTCTTAGACGGCATGAGTCTCTAAACTCCATTGTTGGGGGTGAGGAGCTCTGCTGTGTCTCGATGAATTAATGCAAGTATTCCTGTTTTCTATTCAAACATGCGTGTTCCTATCTAAGATATTCATTCGCACTTCAACATGAATGTGATGAACGTGACAATCATCATCATTCCCCCACGAACGCGTGCCTGACAACCACTTTCATTCCACCGTAGAATGAATGAATATCTCTTGGATCTCTTAATCAGAATCTTCGTGGTATAAGCTAGATTGATGGCGGTATTCATGAGAGTCCGGAAAGTCTAAACCTTGTCCGTGGTATTCCGAGTAGGGCTCTGGGATTGAATGATTGTGACGTGCTTCAAACTCGTGAGTGCTGGGCGTAGTGACAGACGCAAAAGGATAGTAAATCCTATTCCGGTACGATTGAGAACCTGCAGATGATTAGCCGTGCGGTGACAGCGCACCTGGACCCTTTTCACTGGAAGGATGGATGGTAGCCATTGACAACGGTGATCCACCAACACACAGCTTGCCATAGAAGGACGTGCGTGTGTGAATCAGAGGACAGAGGAAAGCAGAGATTTAGAAGACAAAACATCTCCAAAACTCCAACATATTCTCCATTACTGCATAACAAGTAACCTTTAACCCATGCTCTCTTGTTTATTCGCAATTTAACTGATAAATACAATTGACTTCCTGACTAAGAATTGCAAGATAACCATAGATTGCTTCAAACCAACAATCTCCGTGGGATTCGACCCTTACTCATGTAAGGTATTACTTGGACGACCCAGTGCACTTGCTGGTTAGTGGTACGAGTTGTGAAAAGTGTGATTCATAATTTGTGCGCCAAGTTTTTGGCGCCGTTGCCGGGGATTGTTCGTGTTTGAACAACTAAAGGTTTATTTTGTTTCTTAGATTAGGAAAATTTTTCTTTTTTTTTTAGAGTCTCTTATTATTGTTCTTGGTTAAAAATATCCTTCTTCAAAGCAAGTGTTACATTTATTGCCCAATTGGCTAGACTGTTGGTTTATGTTCTTGATGATTGGGAACCAGTTTTATTAAAAATCTTTTTCAAAAAAATAAATAAATAAATAAATAATTTTTCTATTAAATTCTGTGTCAAACTTTAAGTTTGGTGTTCTCTTGTTGATTTTTCTTTGTTTTTCGAAAATTTTACTTTAGTTTTCTAAAAATTTTAAGTTTGGTGTTATTTCTTCACGTTCTTGTGTTCTTGTGAGTCTTCAAAGTGTTCTTGAGTTTTCCTTGTGTCTTGATCTTAAAATTTTAAGTTTGGTGTTCCTTGGTGTTTTCCCTCCAAAATTTTCGAAAACAAGGAGCATTAGATCTAAAAAATTTTAAGTCTTGTGCTATTTATTGTTTTTCTCTTTCCTCACTAAATTCAAAAATATCTTTTCTCTCTAATTTTAAAACAAATTTTTGAAAATTATTTTTAAAAATTCTGATTTTCTTTTAAATTTAAAATCTTTTCCAAATCATATCTTTTTCAAAACTTCCTCATCACTTTCTCTCCCCTCATTTTTTTCGAAAATCTTCACTTATTTTTATTTAACTTATTTTAATTTATTTTATTTTCGAAATAAATAAATAAATAAATAAAAATAAAAATATTTTTTTTTACATCATCTTCCCTTCTCCATCATGGATCTAAGTGGAAATGAACAGTCCAGGAGGACTCTGGGGTCATATGCTAACCCCTCTACTGCTTCATATGGGAGTAGTATCTGCATACTCTCCATTGGAGTCAGTAGCTTTGAGTTGAATCCTCAACTCATTATCATGGTGCAGCAAAATTGCCAGTATTCCGGTCTTCCACAGGAAGAACCTACAGAGTTTCTGGCACAGTTCTTACAAATTGCTGACACAGTACATGATGAGGAAATAGATCAGGATGTCTATAGACTATTACTGTTTCCATTTACTGTGAAAGATCAAGCTAAGAGGTGGTTAAATAACCAACCTAAGGCCAGCATAAGGACATGGAAACAGTTGACAGAAAAATTCCTGAATCAATACTTTCCCCCAAAACGGATGACACAGCTAAGGCTGGACATCCAAAGCTTTAAACAAGGAGATAAGGAATCTCTTTATGATGCCTGGGAGAGATACAGAGAGATGCTACGAAAATGCCCCTCTGAAATGTTTTCAGAGTGGGTTCAGTTAGACATCTTCTATTATGGGCTTGCAGAAGAAGCTCAGATGTCTTTAGATTACTCAGCTGGTGGATCTATCCACATGAGAAAGACAATTGAAGAGGCTCAAGAGCTCATTGATACAGTTGCCAGGAATTAGCATCTGTACTTAAGTAGTGACCCTTCCATGAAAGAAGAGGTTAAGACAGTAACTGCTGAACTCAGTCCTGTAAAACAAGCTGCTGAATTCAATCAGCAATTGGACTTTCTAACAAAGCAGTTAGCCGAATTCAAAGATAGACTACAAGAGACAAGGATGGCTAATATACATATGGAAGAACAGTTTAAGCAAACAAAACAGCAGCTGTCAAGGCAAATAACAGAAGAATGCCAAGCAGTTCAATTAAGAAGTGGGAAAACATTAAATACCCCACCTCAAAGCAGCAAAAAGCTAAGAAATGAGCAAACCACCCAAAATTCACCTGAGGACAGTAAGAGCCCAGGGAAAAGTAATTCTGGAACTAAAACGCTAGAAATTTGGTGGAAGGCTGGCACTGAACGCCCAGACCATGCTCAGGACTGGCGTTCAATGCCAGAAACAAGGCAGGACTGGCGTTCAACGCCAGAAATAGGCAAGGATCTGGCGTTGAACGCCCAAAATGGGCAAAATCTGGCGCTGAACGCCCAAAATGGGCACAGTTTTGGCGTTCAGATGCCAAGAACAGACAAGGAGCTAGCGTCCAATTTCACTCCAGCTTCTAACTCTGGCACTCAATTGCCAGTGAGGGATCAGACACACACAAGTGCTGATAACAACCCCTCTAAAAAGGCTTCTTCAACCACTTCTGTAGGCAATAAACCTACAGCAACTAAGGTTGAGGAATATAAAGCCAAGATACCTTATCCTCAAAAACTCCGGAAAGAGGAGCAGGATAAGCAATTTGTTCGCTTTGCAGATTATCTCAGGACTCATGAAATAAAGATTCCATTTGCAGAGGCACTTGAGCAAATACCTTCTTATGCCAAGTTCATGAAAGAGATCTTGAGTCATAAAAAGGATTGGAGAGAAACAGAAAGAGTTCTCCTCACTGAAGAATGCAGTGCAGTCATTCTGAAAAGATTTCCTGAAAAGCTTAAAGACCCTGGAAGTTTTCTGATACCATGCACACTAGAAGGTAATTGCACCAAGACAGCTTTATGTGATCTTGGAGCAAGCATCAACCTAATACCGGCATCCACTATCAGAAAGCTTGGCTTAACTGATGAAGTTAAACCAACCCGGATATGTCTCCAACTTGCTGATGGCTCCACTAAATACCCATCAGGCGTGATTGAAGACATGATTGTCAGAGTTGGGCCATTCGCCTTTCCCACTGACTTTGTTGCGCTGGAAATGGAGGAGCACAAGAGTGCTACTCTCATTCTAGGAAGACCCTTCCTAGCAACTGGACAATCCCTCATTGACGTCCAACAGGGGGAAATAACCCTGAGAGTCAATGATGATGAGTTTAAGTTGAACGCTGTCAAAGCCATGCAGAATCCAGACACATCAACAGACTGCATGAAAGTTGATCTTATTGACTCCTTGGTAGAAGAGATCAACATGGTTGAGAGTCTCGAATCAGAGTTGGAAGACATCTTTAAAGATGTTCAGCCTGATTTGGAAGATTCAGAGGACATGAAAGAGCCTCTGAAATCTCTTCTGGAAGAGGAAAAACCTCCTAAACCCGAGCTCAAGCCATTACCACCATCCTTGAAATACGCAATTTTGGGAGAAGGTGACACTTTTCCAGTGATCATAAGCTCTGCTTTAAATTCACAGGAAGAGGAAGCACTTATTCAAGTACTGAGGACACACAAGACAGCTCTTGGGTGGTCCATAGGTGACCTTAAGGGCATAAGCCCAGCTAGATGCATGCACAAAATCTTATTGGAGGATAATGCTAAACCAGTGGTTCAACCACAGAGACGGCTAAATCCAGCCATGAAGGAAGTGGTGCAGAAAGAGGTCACCAAATTACTAAAGGCTGGGATCATTTATCCTATTTCTGATAGCCCCTGGGTGAGCCCTGTCCAAGTCATCCCAAAAAAGGGAGGCATGACAGTGATTCATAATGAAAAAAATGAACTGGTTCCTACAAGAACAGTTACAGGGTGGCGCATGTGTATTGACTACAGAAGGCTCAATACAGCCACCAGAAAGGATCATTTTCCTTTACCATTCATAGACCAAATGCTAGAAAGACTGGCAGGTCATGATTATTACTGCTTTTTGGATGGCTACTCAGGCTATAACCAGATTGCAGTAGATCCCCAGGATCAAGAGAAAACAGCATTCACATGTCCATCTGGAGTGTTTGCTTATAGAAGGATGCCATTTGGGCTGTGTAATGCGCCTGCAACCTTCCAGAGATGCATGCTCTCTATTTTCTCTGATATGGTGGAAAAATTTCTGGAATTCTTCATGGATGACTTCTCAGTATATGGAAACTCATTCAGCTCCTGTCTTGATCACCTGAAACTTGTTCTGAAGAGATGCCAAGAGACCAACCTAGTTTTAAATTGGGAAAAATGTCACTTCATGGTGACTGAAGGGATTGTCTTGGGCATAAAATCTCAAACAAGGGAATAGAGGTGGATCAAGCAAAAATAGAGGTAATTGAAAAATTACCACCACCTGCCAATGTTAAGGCAATCAGAAGCTTTCTGGGGCATGCAGGATTCTATAGAAGGTTTATAAAGGATTTTTCAAAAATCGCAAAACCTCTGAGTAATCTGCTAGCTGCTGACATGCCATTTGTGTTTGACACAGAGTATCTGCAGGCGTTTGAAACGCTGAAAGCTAAGCTGGTCACAGCACCAGTTATTTTTGCACCAGACTGGACACTACCATTTGAGCTAATGTGTGATGCCAGTGATCACGCCATTGGTGCAGTATTGGGACAGAGGCATGACAAGCTTCTGCACGTCATTTATTATGCTAGTCGCGTTTTAAATGATGCCCAGAAAAATTACACAACCACAGAAAAAGAATTACTTGCAGTGGTTTATGCCATTGACAAGTTCAGATCATACTTAGTAGGATCAAAAGTGATTGTGTATACTGATCATGCTGCTCTTAAATATTTACTCACAAAGCAGGATTCAAAACCCAGGCTCATCAGATGGGTGTTGCTTCTGCAAGAGTTTGATATAGAAATAAGAGACAGAAAAGGGACAGAGAACCAAGTGGCTGATCATCTGTCCCGGATAGAGCCAGTAGAAGGGACGCCCCTCCCCTCTCTTGAGATCTCTGAGACTTTTTCGGATGAGCATTTATTTGCCATTCAGGAAACACCATGGTTTGCCGATATTGCAAACTATAAAGCTGCAAGGTTCATACCCAAGGAGTACAACAGGATACAAAAGAAGAAATTAACTACTGATGCAAAGTACTACTTGTGGGATGAACCTTATCTCTTTAAGAGATGTGCAGACGGAATAATCCGTAGGTGTGTGCCTAGAGAAGAAGCACAGAGGATCCTGTGGCATTGCCATAGATCTCAATATGGAGGCCATTTCGGAGGTGAGCAAACAGCCACCAAGGTCCTCCAATGTGGTTTCTATTGGCCCACACTCTATAAAGATTCCCGAGAGTTTGTACGTAACTGTGACAATTGCCAAAGAGCTGGTAATCTGCCTCATGGTTACGCCATGCCTCAACAAGGAATCTTGGAAATTGAGTTGTTTGACGTATGGGGAATTGACTTCATGGGACCTTTCCCACCATCATACTCAAACACTTATATTCTGGTGGCGTTTGACTATGTATCAAAATGGGTTGAGGCCATTGCCACACCCACCAATGATACTAAAACAGTGCTGAAGTTCCTCCAGAAACATATCTTTAGCAGGTTTGGTGTCCCTAGAGTACTAATCAGTGATGGGGGCACTCACTTCTGCAATAAACAGCTTTACTCTGCCATGGTTCGGTATGGAATTCGCCATAAGGTGGCTACTCCATATCATCCACAAACTAATGGGCAAGCCGAAGTCTCTAACAGAGAATTAAAGAGAATCCTAGAACGGACAGTAAGTACCCGTAGAAAGGATTGGGCAAGGAGCTTGGATGATGCTCTGTGGGCTTACAGAACAGCATTCAAGACCCCTATAGGGACCTCTCCATACCAACTTGTGTATGGTAAGGCATGTCACCTGCCCGTGGAACTGGAACATAAAGCCTATTGGGCAACCAGATTCCTAAACTTTGATGCCAAATTAGCTGGAGAAAAAAGATTGCTCTAGCTAAATGAGCTAGAGGAATTCAAATTCACTGCTTTCAAAAATGCCAAGCTTTATAAAGAAAAATAAAAAAAGTGGCATGACAGAAAGCTGTCATCTAGAATCTTTGAACCAGGACAAAAGGTTCTGTTGTTCAACTCTAGGCTCAGGCTATTCCCTGGGAAACTGAAGTCCCGGTGGAGGGGACCATATGTGATTACAAGTGTATCACCATATGGTTATGTGGAGCTTCAGGATATTGATTCTGATAAGAAGTTCATTGTCAATGGACAGAGAATCAAGCATTATCTTGAAAGCAACGTTGAGCAAGAGTTCTCAAGGCTGAGGCTAGATTAAAAGCTCAGCAAGGTCTAGCTAAAGACAATAAAGAAGCGCTTGCTGGGAGGCAACCCAGCCATGGGGCATCAATCCTCTAAGCACTTTGCCCTATTTTTATTTTTATTTGTTTATATAGAGTTCATTGATAACAAGGTAAAGAATCAATTGCATAAGTTCACAGGGTTACAGAAGGAATCTGCACACAAAACAGAGAAAAAGAGCTCACTGGCAAGAAAACGCCAGTAAGAGCCTATTTTGGGCGTTCAGCGCACAAAAGGGGCAGCCACTGGGCGCTGAATGCCAGTAAGGGTAGCAATCTGGCGTTCAATTCCAGAAAAGGGCAACAACTGGACGTTGAACGCCCAGGAGATTAGCATTTGGGCGTTGAACGCCCAAAACAGGCAGTGTTTGGGCGTTCAACCGCCAGGATGATGGGGAGGTGGCAAACTCATTTTTCTTCATATTTTTTCATTCTAATCTTGATTTTCATACTTCAATTCATGATTTCTTGCATAAACATGTTAAGAACCCTGATTTCTAAAATCCCTAATTTCTAAAAATCCTACTTCAAAAATATCAAATATATCTTAATCCATAAGCACAAACCCTCTTTGCAAATTCAATCCAACTCTTTTCAACTCTTTTTAAAAACAAATCTATCTTTTCAACTTATCAATATCTTTTTCAAAATCTCCACTTTATCTTTTTCAAAATCTAGATTTATCTTTTTCAAAAATCTTTCATATCTTTTCAATTTTAAACTATATCCTCTCTTATCATATCTTCTATCTTATCTTTTCCAAATCAATCTCTTTTATCATATCTTTATCTCTTTTTTCGAAAACCCACCCTCCCTCCCTTTAAATTTGGGTTCGGCCTCCCTCCCCTTCCATCAACAATTGCACCTAGCTCTCCTTCTATCCCTCTCCTTTCTTTTCTTTTGCTTGAGGACAAGCAAACCTCTAAGTTTGGTGTGTTTATCCGCGATCACTAAGATCATGTCTCCTAAAGGAAAACAACCCACTCCAAGAGGCAAGAAAGAGAGCGTTCCAAAACCACTTTGGAATCAAGGGAAGTTCTTATCTAAAGAACATTCAGACCATTATAACAAAATAATGGGTCTGAGATCAGTGATCCCGGAAGTTAGATTCGATCTGAAGGAAGATGAATATCCGGAGATCCAGGAACAAATTCGAATCAGGAACTGGGAAGTCCTAGCTAATCCTGAAACGAAAGTGGGAAGGAATATGGTCCAGGAGTTCTATGCTAATATGTGGCAGACTGACAAGAAAAAACTATCTGGAACTACTTTCTATGAATATCGGACCATGGTCAGAGGAAAGATTGTTCATACCACCCCTGACAAGATCAGAGAGATCTTAAAGCTACCTCAGCTGAAAGATGATCCAGACTCCTTCAACAGGAGAATGATGAGAACAGACAAGGGCCTGGATAAGATTCTAGAGGACATATGTATCCCTGGAGCCAAGTGGACCACCAACACAAAGGGTGTCCCAAATCAACTCAAGAGAGAAGATCTCAAACCAGTCGCCAGAGGATGGCTGGACTTCATTGGGCATTCTCTGTTGCCTACTAGAAACCGTTCTGAAGTCACAGTTAAAAGAGCAGTGATGATCCATTGCATCATGATGGGAAAAGAAGTGGAAGTTCATCAGCTGATCTCAGCTGAACTCTACAAAATTGCTAACAAAATTTCTAAAGAGGCCAGGTTGGCTTATCCAAGCGTGATTTCTCTGCTCTGCAAGGACGCTGGAGTAAGGATGGGAATAACTCAGTATATCTCAGTTGAGAAACCAATCACCAAAGCATCAATGGAAAAACAACAAGCACAGGATGATCCCACCAAGAAGAAAACACAGGAATTTCTCCCAGAAATCCCTCAATCTGAATACTGGGAGTATCTTGAGACATCTGTTACCAAGATACGGGAAGCTATGGAACAAATAATAAAAGAACAAAAGGAACACGGTCAAATTCTTACCTATATGTTTAAAGAACAAGAAGAGCAAGGGCGTGACTTAAGGGAATTGAAACGCCAGAAGTTATCTCTTAAAGGACCAAGCACCCCACAGATCAGAGAAACACCCACTTCCCAGAATAAAGGTTGTTAAATTCCAATTTCTGCTTTAACTCTGTGATAGTGTCATTATAGAAGTTCACCTTAGGAGTCATATAGTAGTAATTAGTATCTATTTTGATTTTATCTCCAATTAAGCCATAGTTTATTTTTCTCATCATCAGCAAACATGAATAAAATAGTAGATCTTTTGAATAAGAGGCAATAAAATTTCGAGTTTTAATAAGAGAAATTCCAATTAGTTACATGTGGTGGCAATACTTTCTGTCTTCTGAATGAATGCTTGAACAGTGCATATGTCTTTTGAATTTGTTGTTTAAGACTGTTAAATATGTTGGCTCTTGAAAGAATGATGAACATGAGACATGTTATTGATAATCTGAAAAATCATAAAAATGATTCTTGAAGCAAGAAAAAGCAGCAAAAAAAAAAAAGAAGAAAAAGCCAATAGCCCTTAAAACCAAAAGGCAAGGGTAATAAAAAGGATCCCAAGGCTTTGAGCATCAGTGGATAGGAGGGCCTAAGGGAATAAAATCCTGGCCTAAGCGGCTAAACCAAGCTGTCCCTAACCATGTGCTTGTGGCGTGAAGGTGTCAAGTGAAAACTTGAGACTGAGCGGTTAAAGTCAAGGTCCAAAGCAGAAAGAAGAGTGTGCTTAAGAACTCTGGACACCTCTAATTGGGGACTTTAGCAAAGCTGAGTCACAATCCAAAGGGTTCACCCAATTATGTGTCTGTGGCATTTATGTATCCGGTGGTAATACTGGAAAACAAAGTGCTTAGGGCCACGGCCAAGACTCATGAAATAGCTGTGTTCAAGAATCATCATACTGAAATAGGAGAATCAATAACACTATCTGAATTCTAAGTTCCTATAGATGCCAATCACTCTGAGCTTCAATGGATAAAGTGAGATGCCAAAACTGTTCGGAAGCAAAAAGCTACTAGTCCCGCTCATCTAATTAGAATATGAGCTTCACTCAAAAAATCTAAGATATTATTGCTTCTCAACCTATTAGTCTTCTATTTTATTTGTCTAGTTGCTTGAGGACAAGCAACAGTTTAAGTTTGGTGTTGTGATGAGCGGATATTTTATACGCTTTTTGGGGTTAATTTCATATAGTTTTTAGTATATTCTAGTTAGTTTTTAGTTTATTTCCATTAGTTTTTAGGAAAAATTCATATTTCTGGACTTTACTATGAGTTGTGTGTTTTTCTGTAATTTCAGGTATTTTTCTGGCTGAAATTGAGGGAGCTGAGCAAAAATCTGATTCAGGCTGAAAAAGGACTGCTGATGCTGTTGGATTCTGACCTCCCTGAACTCAAAGTGGATTTTCTGGAGCTACAGAACTCGAAATGGCGCGCTTTTAATTGCGTTGGAAAGTATACATCCAGGGCTTTCCAGCAATATATAATAGTCCATACTTTGCTCAAGGATAGATGACGTAAACTGGCGTTCAACGCCAGTTCTCTGTCCAATTTTGGCGTCCAGCGCCAGAAAAGGATCAAAAGTTGGAGTTCAACGCCAGAAATGGATCCAAACCTGGCGTTGAACGCCCAAAACAGCCTTATGCATGTGAAATGTTTAAGTCTCAGCCCTAGCACACACCAAGTGGGCCCCAGAAGTGGATCTCTGCACCATCTGTCATAGCCTACTCACTTTTTGTAAACCTAGGCTACTAGTTTAGTATTTAAACAACTTTTAGAAACTTATTTTGTATCTGATGACATTTTTAGATCTGAACTTTGTACTCTTAGACGGCATGAGTCTCTAAAATCCATTGTTGGGGGTGAGGAGCTCTGCTGTGTCTCGATGAATTAATGCAAGTATTCCTGTTTTCTATTCAAACATGCGTGTTCCTATCTAAGATATTCATTCGCACTTCAACATGAATGTGATGAACGTGACAATCATCATCATTCCCCCACGAATGCGTGCCTGACAACCACTTCCGTTCCACCGTAGAATGAATGAATATCTCTTGGATCTCTTAATCAGAATCTTCGTGGTATAAGCTAGATTGATGGCGGTATTCATGAGAGTCCGGAAAGTCTAAACCTTGTCCGTGGTATTCCGAGTAGGGCTCTGGGATTGAATGACTGTGACGTGCTTCAAACTCGTGAGTGTTGCGCGTAGTGACAGACGCAAAAGGATAGTAAATCCTATTCCGGTACGATTGAGAACCTGCAGATGATTAGCCGTGCGGTGACAGCGCACCTGGACCCTTTTCACTGGAAGGATGGATGGTAGCCATTGACAACGGTGATCTACCAACACACAGCTTGCCATAGAAGGACGTGCGTGCGTGAATCAGAGGACAGAGGAAAGCAGAGATTCAGAAGACAAAGCATCTCCAAAACTCCAACATATTCTCCATTACTGCATAACAAGTAACCTTTAACCCATGCTCTCTTGTTTATTCGCAATTCAACTGATAAATACAATTGACTTCCTGACTAAGAATTGCAAGATAACCATAGATTGCTTCAAACCAACAATCTCCGTGGGATTCGACCCTTACTCACGTAAGGTATTACTTGGACGACCCAGTGCACTTGCTGGTTAGTGGTACGAGTTGTGAAAAATGTGATTCATAATTTGTGCACCAGTGTTCAATTTTGACTTTCTGACAAGTTAGGCACTTGGAAACATGCAACACCACATCATTTTTCATTCCTGGCTACCAGAACATCATTTTTAGGTCTTGGTACATCTTGGTGCTTCCCGGATGAATGGAGAACCCACTATTGTGAGCTTCCTCCGATATGCTCTATCGCTAATTCCCGACATCTTGCACAATTATCCAACCCTTGAACCTCCACAACCCATCTTTATCTTCTGACACTCTCCATTGCTTGCCTTTCTCAATCGCCGGCAAAATCTTATACAATTCTTGGTCATTCTAATGAGCCTTTAGTAGTTCGGCCTTGAAGTCGCCTGAAATCTGTAACTGGCTTAGGCATAAAGTCCCAAACTCTTCTCTGATTCCCAGTTTCAATCCTTGGAAGGCTTTTAGCAATTCTTCCTCTCTTAGCATCATCCATGCAGCACATAGGGATTTCCTACTCAGGGCATCCGCCACCACATTCGCCTTTCCCGGATGGTAGTTTTGCTCGAAGTCATAATCCTTTAGGATTTCCATCCACTCCCCTCTGACGCATATTCTACTCTTTTTGTTCAAATAGGTACTTCAAGCTCTTATGGTCCGAGAAGACTTGGAATTTCACACCATAGAGATAATTCTTCCAAATTTTTAAAGCAAAGACAACGGCAGCAAGCTCCAAATCCTGAGTTGGATAGTTTCTTTCATGTGGCCTTAACTGACGTGAGGCATAAGCTACAACTTTGTGATGCTGCATTAACACGCATCCTAAACCCTTCAAGGACGCATCACAGTATACCTCGAATTGTTCTCTTGGCTCAGGCAACACTAACACAGGGGCGGTAGTCAATCTCTGCTTTAAGGCAAGGAAACTCTCCTCGCACTCAAGAGTCCACACAAAAGGAACATCCTTCCTAGTCAGCTTGGTCAAAGGCAAAGCGAGCTGTGAAAACCCTTTAATGAACCTCCGATAATAACCCACTAAGCCTAAGAAACTCCTGATCTCTGTCACTGAAGTCGGTCGCTCCCAATTCATCACTGCCTCAACCTTAGTAGGATCCACTGCTATTCCTTGCTTACTCACCACATAACCAAGAAATTTCACTTCAGATTTTCAGAACTCACACTTGGATAGCTTGGCATACAACTTCCTATCCTTCAGGATTTGCAGCTCTGTTCGCAAGTGTTCTACATGCTCATCATCTGTCTTAGAGTAGATAAGAATGTCGTCGATAAACACAACAACAAACTTATCCAGATATGCATGGAAAATCCTATTCATGTAATCCATGAATATCGCTGGAGCATTAGTCAGTCCGAAGGACATTACTGTGTTTTCATAGTGGCCATAGCATGTTCTGAAGGCAGTTTTAGGAATATCCTCATCTCTGACCCTTATCTGGTGGTATCCGGATCGTAGATCAATCTTAGAGAACACACCGGCTCCTTGTAACTAGCCTATCAGGTCATCAATCCTTGGAAATGGGTATTTATTCATCACAGTAATCTTATTCAGCTGCCGATAATCCACACATAATCGTATACTCCCATTTTTCTTCTTCACCAGTAATACTGGCGCACCCCACGGAGATACACTTGGTCGGATAAAGTTCTTACCCAACAGATCCTCCAGTTGAGACTTCAATTCGGTCATTTCTTGAGGTGACATCCTATAAGGAGCACTCGAGATTGGTCCAGCCCCAGGTACTAACTCAATGGCAAACTCAACTTCTCGGTTAGGTGTAAACTCCTCAATATCATCAGGAAAGACCTCTGAAAACTCACACACAATCGGGATTTGCTCCAAGCTTTGAACATCACCCGAAACACCCGCAGCTAACAACAATATTCCCTGACATTCGACCCTAGAACAGTTCACTGTCATGGAATTCAGGTAGTAGTTATTCACCACCACCGGCCCTTCTGTGTCCTCTGGCATAAAACACACTATTTTTGCAGAGCAATCCAGTAGAACATGGTTCATAGATAACCAGTCCAATCCCAGAATGAGATCAAGACCAGTCATCGGCAAACAAATTAGGTTATGCACGAAGTCACGCTGTTGTATTCGAAAAGAAACTTGGGGGAACCCTAACCTAGTCACCATAGCCTCGTGGGTGGCATTATACACCTTTAAGTCATATCCTAGGACTACTATTTTCAACCCTAACTCATCAGCCTTCTCAAATGCAATAAATGAATCTGTAGCTCCAGAATCAAACAAAGCATTCAAACTTTTACCAGCCATCTCACAGTTACCTCTAATCAGTGTCTCTGAACCCGCAGCGCCTACTGAAGAAGTAGTGTACACTCTCCCTGGCTATTGCACTCTACCTGTCTCATACCTCTTCTTCTCTGGAAAACTGTTAGCCAAGTGTCCCTACAGGAATAACAGACTCCAGTCCCAAACCTACATGACTCAGAATGGTACTTCCCATATCTGTGGCAACTCACATCTTCCTGTGGCTGCTTCCTCTGTCTCTTTCCCTGGTTATTCTGAGGGACAAAGCTGCCACGCTTAAATTATCTGCCCCTATGTGCAAAATTCCTCCCTGTAGTCCTCTAGAATGGCATCCTCATACTCCCTTTTTCTGCTACAGCCCTTCTGACACACTCCTCAACCACCCTGCTCTTATTCACAAGCTCAGAGAACACCCGAATCTCCATAGGTGCTACAAAGCTCTGAATGTCACTCCGAGGGCCCCCTTCATATTTTATGCACTTCCACTCAGCAAAGTCTTCAGGAGCTCCCTGACAGATGCGTGAAAAGTGGCACAATTCCTCAAATTTACTGGTGTACTCAGTAATGGTCATCTGGCCCTATTTCAGCTGAAGTAATTCAAGTTCTTTGGCATTTCTAACTGAGTTTGGGAAGTACTTCTTATAGAATTCCTCTCGGAACAACTCCCAAGAGATCACAATCCCATCAGGTTGCAGAATGCGTCTCATGCCCTGCCACCAATGTTGAGCTTCATCGTGCAGCTGGTAGGTTCCAAACTCAACCCACTATTCATCAGGAACCTGCTGAGCCTGTAATGCTCGCTCAATAGCCTGTATCCAGTTATCAGCATCAATATGATTCGAGGTCCCTCTGAAGGTCGGAAGGTGAACCTTCAGGAAGGAAGAAAGTGACATTGGACCGTTATCACCATTATCGCCATTATTTCCATTATTAATTTGATTTTCCAGGGCTTCAGTTGTCGCTTGCATTGCTGCTACCAAATTGCCTAAAGCAGCCATGAAGTCTACAGGGTTAGGAGTATTCCCTGATGCTTTAGGCATAGCATTGCCGATTCTGCCTCTTCCTCGCCCGCGTCCGCGTCCGCGAGCCGACATCTGGTCCATATACACACCAAGCAAGTGATATCAAGTTGATCAGTCTCATTATCGCAAGTTCAGTGCTTTAAGTCCCAAATGCATGCTCATGAACGTTTATGCCACACATATCAGTTAGATACCCTACTAGCACATAAACACATACACAGAAAATACACAGAAGCACAATTAGTCGATCCTCAGGCTCTATAGGAATGAACTGCTCTGATACCATAATGTAACACCCTACTACACAGAGTTTTACGCTTAAGTCATATAACAGAGGTAGTGTGGTGTTACGGACCTCTAAACAGTAAAATATATACATAATAGTGGAAAAAGATAAAATACTAGGAGCCTTGAAAAACAGGTAAAATAAATTGGAAAACTAAAAAGCTCAATGCTCAAGGAATATGATTACTTGCGTGCTAAGAAACCTAATAGGAAAGGATAAAGATAAACAAGAGAGTAAAGGAAAGCCAAGGAAACAGCATAACTAGCTCCTGACTCAGCCTGTGAAGCCAAAGCTGGCCGGAGAATATATATACATACATATACAGATATCCCAAAATACTCAAGACTCAAAATAAGGTCCTAGCTCTCCCTTAACCTCTATGAGGAACAAAATAAACAAGTTTCTTGGAGAGCAAGCTAAGTACATAGGTACATATATATATACAATCATAAAGCCCAAAATAACCCAGGGACTACTCCACTTCAAGATCCAGACGCCTAGCGAGGAGCCTCTCGACTTGCATCTGAAAACAACAACACAGTATGGGATGAGAACCGAAGGTTCTCAGCATGGTAAAGGTGCCACGCGTATAATAAATAAGGTCCTGCGAATGCCAGAGGCAATCCTAGAACTCCGTCATAAAATTGTAAAACTTAATTGCTGAACAGAAGCCATAAATAGGGGTAGGTAACCTAAATATTCCTGAACTTACTCACTTTTTAAACCTAACATAACTCCAAACCCTTTCACCCTTTCCTCCGTCCCTCCTTCATCCATAGTTCAGTAGAGACAAGCAACCAAACAAGTTCACGCACAAGTAATAAGCAGATAGTGCAAGTAGCAAGTATAACAGGTAGCAGGAGGTATATATTCAATTAGGCAAACCCAGGAAATGCATAGCAATCAAAACAAACAAATGCACATGATTTATGACTATCCTATGCCTGATGAGGCTCATCTGTCAGTTATCTAGCCAACTCGACAAATCCGAAAACCTTAGACTGTCCCCCGTTGCGCATCCCATGAGGCTATGCATAGATTTCACATTCAAATCACTCAATGGGGGCTATCCATACCCGGAAATTTATACGTTCCTGGTCACCCTTACGACTTAGGGTCAACAGAGTATCGAGTTTCGACTTGGAACACGCGGTGGCAAGCCACGGTTCTTACCCAGAAAAACTCGTATCTCAGATATCATTATTCATAAGCCATTTCATTTTCATAATCAATATACAATCATTTATCAAGCCATGGCATTAAACTTCATTTAACATTCTCATCTCCTTCATATAACTCATCATTTTACCTCTTACTTCATCCCCAAGTTATCTTATTTTCCTAGCTTTACCTAGTTAACGGACTTAGTACTATACTTTGCGTCTAAAAGAAAGAAAATAGAGGTTTAGAAGTGAAAATCTGATTTAAAATTCCAAAAATCCAGTTTTACAGCAAATAGGGGTCACACGTGCACATGGGCCACGCGCACGCGTGGTGAGCATAGCACGTCACGCGTACGCGTGAGTCATGCGTGCGCGTGATTATGCGCATTGGCCTCTCACGCGCACGCATGGCTACTCGCGCATGCGCCATTAAAATGACACGCCACGCGTACACATGCGTGGATGTTCGTTTCCCAAAAATTGGCAGAATCCCCAGAAAGCTGCATAACCAGTATTTTAACACCTACATAACATAGTTTTATACACTAAACTTCCGTCGTCCATAACTTTCTCTACAAAATTCCGTTTTCCACAAAATTGATATCGTTCAAAAGCTTTTAAAACCATCTTTCATTTGAAAGAAACCACATTTCCATCCAATATTTGAGGAGCAAGTTATGAACTCCCAAAGTTCACCAAAATTCACTTTTTACCAAATAACACCCAAACCTCATTTTCACCAAATTCAAATTCCTTGCCCATAAATCCTACATATTTTAAACATATCAAGTCCCATTTCATTAATACTATCCACTAGTACATTAATATTCACACCAATACATACAACTCATACATTAATCATAAATCCACCCTTTCCAACCATAAGCTTCCATTTTAAAATTCATTAACAACCACTCTTAAATCACCTTTAACTAACTCAACAAGCCATAATCATCAAATTCCATTAACCTATATCAAAATCATCATCAACCTTTCATTAGCAAATCCAAGAACACATATTCAACAACGTCAACATCTCTTGCTCATAATTTTCAACACAAGCTCAAGCATTAATATAACCATCATTATCACAAAGCCAACCATTTAATACATTAATTTGTCTAACATCATCACAAAGCTAACCATTTAATACATTGTACCATTTCAACTTAACCTATGATTCTCTAGCCTAAGTTTTCACAACACCTTAAATGTTAAACGCGTGAAACCTAAACCATGCCTTAGCCGATCACTTTATTCAATCCAAGGCAGCCTCACAAGCTAGAATACAGCCCCCCAAGCTCAAAGAACCAGCCACAAACCGAGCTTCAATCACCAATAAACCTCCAAATACTCACTTTTCAATTCCAATGCATATATATGAACTTAATTCACACCTAATACACGCATATATTCCAAATTCAGATTTCACATAATGGATTCAAAATTAGATTAAAGTTTAGGGAATCCTTACCGCTCCTACACACATAGCAACTCAATCCCAGTAAGCTTCACAAGCTAAATCAAATCTAGAACATCAAAATTGGTAAAATCTCACCATAGAGTTTCAATTTCAATAATAGAAAGGGGATAGAGATTCTGGAGTGAAAATTGAGCTTACCAGTGAAATTGATCTAACAAAAATATAGAGCTTGACGCGCTGGACGCGTGGTTGTGAACGGTGCAGCGATCAGAGCTCAAACGAGGAAGTTTTGGTGAATGGAAGGAATGGTGAGGGTCTGAAGCTCTCCTCTCCCCCCTTGTTGTTTTCAGCATGATTCTCAGCTGAATGGGGAAGGAGATGGCTCTGTTCCTTTAAGTGTTTGGGTCGGGTTGGACCCACAGGCCCGGTTTGGGCCCCGATTTAACCGGTTCGGCCCTTCCAGTCCGATTTTGGGGCAAATTTTTCGAAATTGGTATCAAAATTCTTGTTTTGAGGAGCTCTATCCTGTTTTGATATTAATTTTGTATTTTTAATTTTCCTATTTAAAATTTGATTTGATTAATTATTTACCGATTTTAGCGGGGTTTACAAGAATTGAGTGAGTCAACCATATACACTTGAGTGACTAGAGCGGATACACATCCGGTGAGGGTTCCATTGCTCAATTACATATTTTCACCTATGATCAACTCTTTTCTTGCAAGTTTGTAAACTATTTTCAATAACTCAATTCAATTGTGGATTTGATGTGGTTGTTAATAACTTTGGCCCTCATGTTCATATATGTTTTCTTGGAAATTGATTTATTTTGACCAAGTGGTTGCATTTATGTAGAAAGTTGCATTTAGATAGGTTTCATTTAGGTAGTTTGCATTGAATAAATGTTGATACCCTTTATTTCTTTCTTGATTTTAGCATGAGGACATGCTTAGTTTAAGTGTGGGGAGGTTTGATAAACCCCAATTTTGTGGTTTATCTTATGCTTAATATAGTGGATTTTATCAACTTTTCTCACATTTATTCAATGAAATAGCATGATTTTGTGAATCTCTCCTAATTTGTACTTAAGAGTAAAAACATGCTTTTTAGGCCTTAAAATAGCTAAATTTAATTCACTTTAATTCCATTCAATGCCTTGATATATTTGTTAAGTGATTTCAGGTTCATAAGGCAAGTGTTCGATGGAATAAGTGAAGAGAAAAGCATGCATGTGGAGAATTCATGGAAAAACTAAGATTTGGAGTGCTTAGAGCGACGCGCATGCGTGAAGAGGCGTATCGTCGACGGCGACGCATACACGTTACATGACGCGTACGTGTGATAAGAAAAAGCCAGACGACGCGTACGCGTGACCCATGCATACACGTCACAATCAGCACGTGACCTCATTAAAGGCAAAATGCTGAAGGCAATTTCTGAGCTGCCCAGACCCAAATCCAACTCATTTCTGAAGTTATTTGACGCAGAACTCAAGATGGGTCAAGGGGAGAGCAATTAGATAGTGTAGAATCATGCATTAGGTAGTTTTCTAGAGAGAGAAGCTCCCTCTTCTCTCTAGAATTAGAGTAGAATTAGGTTAGATCTCCTTTAGATTTAGGTTTAATTTTTTTTTTCATCTTGTTTTCTTTACAATTTCTTGTTCCATTGTCTTGATTTTCCTATTTTCTCTTGTTAATTTCTCTTTTTTTGCCTCATTTTAGTTTTTGAACACTATTGTTGGATTTGGATTTCCTTTTAATGTAATTCATGTTTTATGTTCCTTTATTGCTTAATTGAGCTGTTGTTATTGTTTCCTTGTAATTAGGTAGTTGTAGATTTTATTATTCTTGCAATTTACCATGCTTTTCTTTTATGCCTTCTAAGTGTTTGATAAAATGCTTGGTTGGATGTTGGAGTAGCTTTTTGAGAATTCTTGGCTTGGAAAGAGAAATTAGATAATCTTGAGTCATTAATACCCAACTCATGTTGGTGATCTAGAGTTATTAGTTAATATTGTTTCATTGACTCTAATCTCTTGCTAATTCAATTAGTAAGTTGATTAGGACTTTTGGTTTGAGATTAACTAGTCTTATTTGACTTTCTCTCATGTGAAGATAACATTGTACCTTCCTCCAATGTTGAAGATGACTAAATAGGATTAGCTCTTGATAATTATTGTATGATAATTAATGATTAGGATAAAAAGCTTATATCCTCAATCCTTGCCATAAATGTCTCTCTTTATTAATTCCTTTCTTTAATTGTTTGCTTTATTTTCTAGCCATTTAATTTCTTGCACTTTTACCAACTCCCCATTGGATACCATAACCAATAATACGTATACCTCACTGCAATTCCTTTGAGAAGATGACCCGGGACTAATACTCTCGGTTATTTTTATTGGGTTGGACTTGTGACAACTAAAAATTAAACTTTGATTGAGCATTACTTGTCGGTTTGAAACTATACTTGCAACGAAGTTATATCTCTTTTACCGAGAAGAAATTCTTAACCGACAATTTTGTTCATATCACTCCTCTTGTTCACTTCTCTACCTTCTCTCTCATCAATTCCACTGTTAGAACTATATTTTGATCAAGATAAATTTAATGACAACTATCAAATCTCATCTTCCATAAGCGAAAAAAGTCACACATTTTTTTCACATTTTCACCGGAGTAACTGGCTAAAATGATATTTTATTTTATGGTATGTTTTTACATTTCTCTTTCACAAAAGTTTATGAGAAATAATTTTATTTTATCTTCGCATATCTTTTATGCAAAAATACAATATTTCATTTTTTATGTCTATAAAAATGCAATTAAATATACAAAATTTTATGTTTCTATATTTGTATTTATGCATATAAAATAATAAATTTTTTATTTAAATATTAAAAACAACTAGAGCCCAAAACTTTATCTTGAGTAGAATTTGATATGCGAATTAAATCTAGTGATTTAATTACTTGTATAAAAATATTTTATATTTTAACAAAACGTGTCTATTAATAGCGTATTAAAATAACTTTTAATTCATTAATAAACTCTCATATTATTGGTGGACTTATTCCTCTATACATTCATTTTAAATAGGTTTAATTACTCTATTGATCTCTATAGTTTTATCAAATTTTTAAGCAGGTCCTTATACATTTTTCTTTTCAATTCGGTCCCTACACTGCTCTAATTTTGTAATTACATCCTTTTCATGTTAAAAATATTAAAATTAACATAATATTTTTACCAAAATATATGCGGTCAAAGATTTAATTAAGTTTTTAATTATAAATACCTTCAATTTGCAAAAAAATATTTAGCTAACTCTAATAGTTTTTACACTAGGAAGGACTTAATTATAAAATTAAAACAATGTAGGGATCTAATTGAAAAAAATATAAAGACCTAATTAAAAAATTAGTGAAACTATAGGGACCAACAGAGTAATGTTGGAGAGTGTAATGTCGGATAGTGTAATGTCCTACCACACAAAATTTTACGTCTAGGACGTAAATCAAAGGTAGCGAGGCGCTACAACCTCTAAAAATAAAATGCATACATATATAGCAATGATAATATAAAGGGGTACGATCAAAACAAAATCGAATATGCATTAATCACAAAAAATGATAAAACAGAAAGCTTATACAGAAAAAACCAAGAGACATATATATATATATATATATATATATATATATGTATATATATATATATATATATATATATATATATATATATATGTATGCAAATTGTATGAATAAGTGTGTGAAGACTTGATAAAAACCACTCAATTGAGCACAAGATAAACGATAAAATGGTGGTTTATCAATCTCCTCACACTTAAACATTAACATGTCCTCATGCTAAGCTCAAGTAGACCAAAAAAATGAATGGGGAAAAGTAAGACTCATCCAATGCAATGCAACCTATGAATGCAACTATATGCTAAGATGTTTCTATCTACTTGGCTAAAAGTAAACAAGCTCTCCAAGATGAACATAAATCAAATTTCACTAATTCAAATCAAACAATAAAAGACAAGTAACTTGTAAGAAGATAGCTCATGAAAGCAGGGAACACAGAATCAAGTATTGAACCCTCACTGGTAGTGTATATGCACTCTGATCGCTCAAGTGTCTGGGGTTAATCCACTATACTCTTCTCTAGTCATGCTTTCTAAACTTTGTTCTTTATCTAACCAATCAACACATATATAGTATACCAATGCAAACATCATGAGGTCTTTTCCAGGTTGTAATGGGGCTAAGGTAAGGGTAATGATATATGTATGGCCAAGTGAGCTATGAATTGAATCCTTGACTAACCTAAGCTATCACCTAACATACACACACTCTATAAAATTCTAAAATCATGCCTAGCTACCCTTGATCTCACTTTTGTATATTTCACATACTCATGTATCAAATTTTCTTTAACTTCACCACATATGCATTGATCTTTTATTAAACTTAGCATTGGAGTAATTTTATCCCCTATTTATTCATTTATTCTATTTATATGATATATGTATTTTTTTTAAAAAAAGTAAAAATAAAAGCAAACATAACATATCAATGCATATGGTTTTTCTGGTACATAAGTATGCACCAAAAATTCCAATATCTTGTCAATAAGACTCAACACTTTCTCATCAACCCAAGTTCCTACAATTTCCCACACTTAATTGACACACAATCTCTATCTTAAGCTAACCAAAGATTCAATTGGGGTAATTAATTATTTTTCTGCTTAAGGCTAGTGATGTGGTAAAATATAGAACAAATGGGGGTTAAAAGGCTCAAGGTGGCAACCAAAGGTAAATGGAAGTGGTAGGCTATTTAGGATAAGTGAGCTAATAACAAATGATGGCCTCAATCATATGCATGCATATAAATACACTAAACAATGGACATATAGAATGGAACAAAGCAAAGATTGCAATCATAGAGAAGCAAACACACAAGAATAAAAATCATGGTTAAGTGATGTAACCATATAATTAAGCTCAAAACTCGCGGGTTGTGTGTTCTTAGCTATAATTCATGTTCCAAATTACAATCCTCAAACAAGTTTAACACAAAATTTTTCATTTAAATTAGTGAAATGCTATAAAATAATTCTTGAAAAGAAACTCATTACTTTAACCAAGCAGAACATACATGCAAGCAGTTATTATCATGCAATCTATCCTATCTAACAAAAGAAAAACTAAAATGTTGGTGTTAAGAGAGAGAAGTTACCTCCAGAAGTCAAGGACTGACCTCCCCACATATAAGGCTTGGCACGGTCCTCCGTGCCATCAGTAAGGAGCAAAGTAGGGCTGGAGGCATCGCCTCTGCCGTCTGGTTCGCCATGGCTCCCTGTGCTACTGGATGAAGGGGAATCCGGGGTGTCCTTCTCTTCTGGAGGTGGGTGAGCACTAGCAATGAGCTCCTTCAGATAGGTGTATCAGTGCTTGTTACGGTGCTCTATTCGCTCCATCTGCCGGTCTTGCCGGTCCAACCTCTGAATGATCTGAAGGAACATCTGAGTAGTGGATGGTGTAGGAGGTGTGGGTGATGGCGAGGCGGATATGGAAGGAGTATCTGAAGATGGGTCGGGATGTCGGCTAGCAGAGGGTACTGGGGGCCTGATGTACTTCCCGTTTGGAACATACTGATCAGCTCTTGGGATCATTTCCTTGGTATCCCCAGCCCTATAAGAGACTCCTGCTGCAGAGATAAGATCTGAAACTAAGGCGGGGAAGGGTAGGTTACCCGCAATCTGTACGTGTCCCATGGCCTGCCGGATGTGTCTGGGTAAGCTGAGGGGCTGCTCTGTAAGGATGCACCAGACGAGAACAGCCATTTCTCTAGTGAAGATGGACTCATGAGTGCTCGGAAATACATAGTGGGACATAATTTGTGCCCACACGCGAGCCTCCAAAGTGAGTGCAGGAGCTGAGATGCTCTTAGGTCGAGTCCGATGCTGTCCGTAGATCCACTTGCTGCCAGGTTGTGCTATGACACCAAGGACGCTATTCCAGTCAAACTAGTATGTCTGGCGCTTGAAAGAGGCCTCTTGATAGGCGTCCCATCCCTCTGGACTCGGTTAAAGATCCAATACTCTTTGGATGGCCCCTTCGGAGATGGGTACTTGCTTCTGATGAACATAAACAGACTGCAGGGTAGGTGAGTGGAAGTTGGAGTAGAATTCTACTATCCATGACAAATTGACCTCCCGCGGCTGGCTTCTCAAGAATCCCACTGTTTTCTCTCAATGCGGGGCTCTGATAACAAGAGAATTCATTGTTATGGTTTAGAATCAATCAAAACAAGCATCAATTTGTTGGTAGCATAGTCCAAACCAACAATGAATTCTCAAGATCAAATAATAAATTTCAAATTAAAGTAACCGAGAGTAGTTAAACCTCGGGTCGTTCTCCCTATGAATGCAAATGAAATGTTTTCTCTTTTGGTTGTGAAGAGGAAAAAGGGGGGTTTTCAAGCAAGAAATGAAAGATTAAAAGAACTTAAGCAATAAAAGAACTAAGGAATGCTCAAAATCGTAATTTATGCAAGTAAGGAGGAGATGAGATCAAAACTAGTGAAAATGCTATAAATGCAATAAAAGAGCCTTGACTTGGGAATGAGAATCTAAGAATCCTATCATTGTCATAACCCCAACTATGATAATTATGATGAGTCAATCTCGCCTAGTCAACCCCAACCATCGAGGAGTAAGTCAAGCAAGCATAATTGACCTTAATCCATAAGTCCTAACCAACTTATCAAACTAGTTGATAAAAGGCTAGCGTCAATGGAAATAAGAGTCAACTAACTACCCAAGAATTACCGCTAAATGTTGGAGATCATTACTCTAGTATCCTAGGGACTCAAACCACAAGCCAAGGTGGGAAAATCAACCAAAACTTAAAGTTGGCATTTTCACAAACACCTTGTGTGCATAAAAGTAAAATATGGGAAATTGTAAAGAAAAAATGAAAACTATAACCAAGCTATCAACAATATCAACAATAAACAAGCAATCAAACATAAAGAGAACATGAAACATAAAATTCATTAATCAAAACTTCAAGAAACACAAAATTGCAATATGAACAAAGTAACTTGAACCAAAAGGAAATGGAAGTAAAAGTGATTCAATTAAAGAGTAAATTGAGAGTACTTACAATTGAAGATGTAAAATGAAAGATCAAAACTTGCTATAAAATGCTACAATGGAAATTGATAAACCCTAGGAGAGCTCTCTACTCTACACTACTCCTACTCCTAATACTATGAAAAACTATGTAAAAATTGCTCCAATTCCCCCCCCCCCCTTGATAAGTGTTGAAGTCTCCTTTATATAGCACTCCAAAATAGCATTTCAGCCTTTCAAAATTGAGCCAAGGGCCTCTAAATTCGTGCAGTGCGTGCTTCATTAATGAATTCACATGCAGGGACCTGTGCGGACTCACAGACGCGTGCGTCTGCACACGCAGCCGGAAATTGACCTGTGCGTATGCACAAGTGCTCGTGCATACGCACACATGGAAATTCTCGCTTGTGCGCGCGCACGCAAGGCGGTGCGCACGCACACTTCGTTGTGTGTGCTTTTCCTTGTTTTCTTCATGTTTTCTCCATTGTACATGCTTTCCACTACTTTTGCCCATCCATTCTTGCCTTCAAGGCCTGAAATCACTCACAAACCATATCACGGCATCGAATGGCACAAAGGTGGGATTAAATTGCTCTATTAAAGCACAAAATTGCATGTTTTCACATTTAAGATCAAACTAGGGATAAAACACAAAAGTATGCTATTTTGGTGCTTAAGTGTGAGTTCATGTGCTAGAATCCATCCAAATTGAGTCAAAATATACCATCAAATATGGACTCATCAACTCCCCCACACTTAAACAATAGCATGTCCTCATACTAACTAACAAGGAGAATGATCCAAAGGGGGTAATCAACTTATTAAATGCAGCTATCTATATGCATGCAAGTACGTAAATACTATATATACCTATGTATCTATCTATAGTATCTATATGAAATTGGTGAAAACAAACAATCAAATTCCCAAGCAAGTATGAACAATTAGGTCAAAGCAATGAACAATCCATTGCAATCAAAAATCTAAAGAATTGATTCCACTCATCAAAGTAAAGCACTTGCAAGAATACATGATAAGGAGTATGAAAACATAGAATTCATTGTTATGGTTTAGAATCAATCAAAACAAGCATCAATTCCTTGGTAGCATAGTCCAAACCAAAAATGAATTCTCAAGATCAAATAATAAATTTCAAATTAAAGTAACCGAGAGTAGTTAAACCTCGGGTCGTTCCCCCTCGGAATGCAAATGAAATATTTTCTCTTTCGGTTGTGAGGAAAAGGGGTGGGGTGCAATCGCACAAGAGGTGCGGACGCTGCGAACAGAGGGGTTTGTTCATGCTGTGCGGGCGCACAAGGGGTGAGCGCACGCACGTTCTCTCTCTTTTTTTTTTGGAAGGTGGGCAAAGTGTGCAGATGCACCCACGGTGTGCGGCCGCACAGAAAGAAAAGAGGGCTGGTGTGCAGACACACGAAAGATGCGATCACCACGGCCAGATGAAGTGTTTAGGGTTGTGCGGACGCACAGATTCTTGCGGACGCACAGGGACAAGGAAATAGGGGGCTGTGCGGACGCACAGGTCTCTGTTTCTGCAACAAAAATTATGCCTCTATGGCATCAATCTTTACATCCAAAACATGTTTTCAAGCCCCAAAACATTATGAAACTCCCAAAAACACATTATTCTACAAAAACTACCAAACAAACATCAAAATAAAACCAACCAACCAAGCAAACTAACCAATTATTCATGAAACAAAAGCTAAAAGAGAGAGGGTTAGAAGGATATTACCATGGTAGGGTGATGAGCTAATAATTTATACGCTTTTTAGCATTATTTTTAAGTAGTTTTTAGTATGATTTAGTTAATTTTTCGTATATTTTTATTAGTTTTTAAGCAAAATTCACATTTCTGGACTTGAGCAAAAATCTGATTCAGAGGCTGAAGAAGGACTGCAGATGCTATTGGATTCTGACCACCCTGCACTCAAAATGGATTTTATCGAGCTATAGAAACCCAATTGGCGCACTCTCAATTGGGTTGGAAAGCAGACACTCAGGGCTTTCTAGCAATATATAATAGTCCATGCTTTGCTCGAGTTTTGACGGCGCAAACTGGCGTTCAAACGCCAACTTCCAGATGTATTCTGAAGTTAAACGCCAGAAACAGGCTACAACCTGGCGTTTAACTCCAAAGAGAGTCTCTACACATGAAAGCTTCAATGCTCAGCCCAAGCACACACCAAGTGGGCCCGGAAGTGCATTTCTTCACCAATTACTCATTTTTTGTAACCCTAGCTACTAGTTTAGTATAAAAACTACTTTTAGTGATTTTATTTAGAATCTTTTGGATAATTTTATGTTCAGAGATCACGTTTAGAGGGCTGGCCATTCGGTCATGCCTGGACCACTTTCACTTATGTAATTTTCAATGGTAGAGTCTCTACACCCCATAGATTAAGGTGTGGAGCTCTACTGTTCCTTATGAATTAATGCAAAGTACTATTGTTTTTCTATTCAACTCAAGCCTATTTCTTCTCTAAGATATTCATTCACACACAAAAACATGATGAATGTGATAATTATGTGACACTCATCACCATTCTCACCTATGAACGCGTGCCTGACAACCACTTCCGTTCTACAGGCAAACAAGCTTGAATGTGTATCTCTTGAGTTTCTAATATAAGATTAAAACCTTCGTGGTATAGGCTAGAATTATTGGCGGCCATTCTTGAGATCCAAAAATTCTAAACCTTGTCTGTGGTATTTCAAGTAGGATCTGGGATAGGATGACTGTGACGAGCTTCAAACTCGTGAGTGTTGGGCGTAGTGACAGACGCAAAAGGATCAATGGATCCTATTCCAACATGATCGAGAACCAACAGCTGATTAGCCGTGCGGTGACAGTGCATTTGGACCATTTTCACTGAGAGGACGGACGGTAGCCATTGACAACGGTGATCCCCCAACATACAGCTTGCCATGGAAAGGAGTATGAATGATTGGATGAAAGCAATAGGAAAGCAGAGGTTCAGAAGCAACAAACATCTTCATACGCTTATCTGAAATTCCACCAATGAATTACATAAGTATCTCTATCTTATTTTCTATTTTAACTATATTTTAATTATCAAACCTCATAACCATTTGAATCTGCCTGACTGAGATTTACAAGATGACCATAGCTTGCTTCAAACCGACAATCTCCGTGGGATCGACCCTTACTCACATAAGGTTTATTACTTGGACGACCCAGTGAACTTGCTGGTTAGTTGTGCGAAGTTGTGAAGAAGAATTGAGATTATGATTGTGCGTACCAAGTTTTTTGGCACCATTGAGATCACAATTTCGTGCACCGAGTTTTTGGCGCCGTTGCCAGGGATTGTTCAAGTTTGGACAACTGACGGTTCATCTTGTTGCTCAGATTAGGTAATTTTATTTTAATTTTAAGCTTTTTATTTTTATTATTTCTATTTTCGAAAAATTTTCAAAAAAATAAATCATTCTATGACTTCAGAATTTTTAAGAAGGAATTCTAGAGTTTCATGATGATCTGTTGAAGTCTGGCTGGCTGTGAAGCCATGTCTAATCTTTTGGATCGAGGTTTCAACTCATCATCACAAGAGCTTGTTGATTTCTATCAATCTTGCTGTTGTATGTAATGTTCTGCTGAAGCTTGGCTGGCTGTTGAGCCATGTCTAAAATTTTGAACCGAAGCTTTAGACTAACATTGCATGATTCCTGAAATTCTTATTAAAAATTTTGAAATTCTTATTTTTCTTTTTCCAATTAATTTTCGAAAAAATCCAAAAAAAATTATAAATTCATAAAAACCAAAAATTTTGTGTTTTTGTTTGAGTCTTGTGTCAAATTTGAAGTTTGGTATCAATTGCATCTTTTTCATCTTTCTTTAAAATTTTCGAAAAAACTCATGCATGTGTCCTTCATGATCTTCAAGTTATTCTTGATGATTTCTCTTGTTTAATCTTGTGATCTTCTTGTTTTGTGTCTTTTCTTGTTTTTCATATGCATTTTCAATTTGTTAGTATCTAAACATTGAATATTTCTAAGTTTGGTGTCTTGCATTTGTTTCTTTTCTTAAAAATTTTCAAAAATAAGTTCTTGGTGTTCATCTTGACATTCAAAGTGTTCTTGTTGTTCATCTTGACATTCAAAGTGTTCTTACATGCATCATGTGTTTTGATTCATAATTTTCATGTTTTGAGTCTTTTTGTTGTTTTTCTCTTTCTTCATTAAAAATTCAAAAAATAAAAAAAAAATATCTTTCCCTTATTTGCAAATAAATTTCGGAAATTTGGTTTGACTTAGTCAAAAAATTTTAAAATTTAGTTGTTTCCTATGAGTCAAGTCAAATTTTCAATTTAAAAATCCTATCTTTTTCAAAAATCAAATCTTTTTCATTTTTATTAATATTTTCGAAAAATTTTAAAATTGATTTTAAAAAAATCTTTTTATTATTTTTATTTCATATTTTCGAAATTAATGCTAACATTTAATATTTTGATTCAAAAAAATTTTCCAGTTGTTACTTGCCTATTAAGAAAGGTTCAATCTTTAAATTTTTAAAATCATATCTTTTAGTTTCTTGTTAGTCAAGTAATCAACTTTAATTTTCAAAATCAAAATCTTTTTAAATTTCTTTTTCAAATCTTTTTCAAAATAAATTTCAATCATATCTTTTTCAAAACTTAATTTTAAAATCTTTTCTAACTTCTTATCTTTTCAAAATTGATTTTCAAAATCTTTTTCAATTAACCACTTAACTTTTTGTTTGATTTTTAAAATTCTTATCTTTTTCAAAACTATCTAACCACTTTCCTCTCTCTGATTTTCGAAAATCATTAACTTCTTTTTCAAAATTCTTTTTAAATTAACTAATTGTTTTAAATTTTAATTTTAATTTTATTCCTTCTCTTAATTTTCTAATTCTAATTACATTTTAAAATAAAAACAAAAAAAATTATTTTCCTTTTATTTTAAATTAAATTCGATTTCTCCCCCCTCTCTCATCTCCTTCTATTTATTTATCTACTAGCATTCCTCTTCTATTCATAATTCGAACCCACTCTTTTTCTCTGTGTTCGAGTTCTTCTCTTCTCCTTCTTCTATTCTTCTCTTCTTCTACTCACATAAAGGAATCTCTATACTGTGACATAGAGGATTCCTCTTCTTTTCTGTTCTCTTCTTTTTCATATGAGTAGGAACAAGGATAAGAACATTCTTGTTGAAGCTGATCCTGAACCTAAAAGGACTCTAAAGAGAAAGCTAAGGGAAGCTAAGGCACAACTCTCTGGAGAGGACCTGACAAAAATTTTCGAAAAAGAAGTAGACATGGCCGAACCCAATAACAATGGTGGAGATGCAAGGAAGATGCTTGGTGACTTTATTGCACCCTCTTCTAACTTCTATGGAAGAAGCATCTCAATTCCTGCAATTGGAGCAAACAACTTTGAGCTTAAGCCTCAATTAGTTCCTCTAATGCAGCAAAATTGCAAGTTTCATGGACTTCCAATGGAAGATCCTCATCAATTTTTAGCTGAATTCTTGCAAATTTATGACACTGTCAAGACCAATGGAGTTGATCCCGAGGTCTATAGGCTTATGCTTTTCCCTTTTGCTGTAAGAGACAGAGCTAGAACATGGTTGGATTCACAACCTAAGGATAGCCTGAACTCTTGGGATAAGCTGGTCAGTGCTTTTCTGGCCAAATTCTTTCCACCTCAAAAGATGAGAAAGCTTAAAGTGGAAATC